>NC_057799.1:226079209-226151620 GCF_018294505.1 Triticum aestivum
ACTAAACGCAAAGAGAAAGAACAACAGACGACGCTGTGATTTTTACCTAGGTTCAGGCCGTTGAGAAGCGTAAAACCCTACTCCTACTTTGGTGTATTGGATGAATGTGAGCACAAGTACACGGAGCGCTCTCCATCGACAAGACGCAAGGAGAGGGCTGCTACACATGTACGTATGCTTGGGGTTGGAATGGGTTTCAAACCCTTGCAAAGGTTGCCCTGGCCCTCCTTTTATAGTTCAAGGGGTTACCACAGTGGAAAAAGGGTCATTACATAATGGTTAGATAGCAACAATGTTATCATACCTAACTCTGCTAGCTAGGACAAAAGGCGTTAAACGCACTGCTAGGTGTCGTGAGGGGGATCTATCCTGGCAAGGCTACTAGACTGCTTGCCCAACCACTACAAAAAAAAGACACATCCGTGACATTTTGGCCTGAACGAATATTTTTCCTGTCATGCTTATGACAATTCTATGACGATAATTGTGACAAAAGCACGTATCATCATAGATGTGGTGGGCTCCTACTTCTATGAGAAAAAATCATGACAGAAAATGGGCTTTTTGTCCTGGGCGGGCCGGGGACGCACCTGCATGACATTCTTTTGGCCATCCATGACGAAAAAAGTCGTGGTAGAAGCGAGGGCAAGGAAAATTTCGGGGAGTTCCCGGTTACGGTGGGTGGTTGGGGCCGAGCGATGCACGGAGGTTTGCGCGTTTCTCTTGTACACATACACACGTGTGTGCGAGGCGTTGGGCTCTAACTGAACCTGAGCAATTGCACTAGCTACGTTACTGAACCCTGATCGATTCCTTGGCTGTTAACTAAACCCGAGTGATTCCTTCGCTACCGCTGCTAACTGAAGCCGATCGAAGCTGCCTCTTGATGAACAGTCCCCTATGGGGGTTGGATGAACAGTTCCTGGTGGGGGTTGGATGAACAGGATCCCGTGGTAGTAGAGGCCGTTGCCGCTGGATGAACAGGGCCCCGATCGAGGAGGTGGGGGTGGATGAACAGTAGCCGATGGAGGGACCCCGTGGTGGGCTGGTTGAACAAGACCCCGTGGAGGGCTGGTTGAACAGGAGCTGGTGGAGGCTGGATGAACAGGAGCTGGTGGATGCTGGATGAACAATAGCCAGTGGAGGCTGGGTGAATAGTACCCCCGTGGATGAACAGTATCTGGTGGGTGAAGGAGGAAGTCGATGGTGGATGAACAGTAGCAGGTGGAGGCTCGAGGAAGTCGGTGGTGAATTAACAATAGCCCATGGAGTCCCGTTTTGCGGTACGCCACACCCCTCCCGATTAACAGGACCCCGTTTCAACCGTAGGCGCTCCAACACAAGTCTGTTTCCTCCGTTTTGCGGTATGCCACATCCCTCCCGATCAACAGCACCCAGTTTTGACCGTAGGATCTCAAACACAAGTCCGTTTCCTCCGTTCTATGGTACGCCAGACCCTTCCCGAGGAACAGAACCCCATTTCAATCGTACGTGGTCGAACAGAAGGCCGTTTTCCTCCTTTTTGCGGTACGCCAGACCCCGTTCCGGCTATTCCGTCCAAGCCGGTTGGCTCCCGATGAACAGGACGATGTCGCTATACGCGTTAGAGACCTTGCCCGTATGTACGTACGTAGCCATATTTACTATCTTGCAGCGTGGTTGTACGTACGTGTACTCGATATAGATGGGACTGTGTGACATGCTACGGTGGCACCTCTACTTCAACACGTGCCGCTCCTTACTCGGCCACGGTACGTCGCTGCAGAGAGACCGATCGACCTGTATGTATGTACACGTTCGCGGCTAGACAGATAATGCTACCTTTGCTTCAACCTGGTGGGTCCCAGCTATCAGGGGGTAAGAAGGCAGTTCCTTCCGTGCGAAGATAAAGTCGGGTGGAGGAATCATTATTTTGCGCGTAATAAGAAGGCACTTCCTTGCGTGCAACCATGGACCCAGCTGTCAGCCTCTCCACTTACAGTCCTCTTCTGATGGCTGTCGTTCATTGATCGCGTTGACGACGCCGTACCGCCCGAGAGCACCAAGGTGGTGGACGACGACGCAACCTAGGAAGGGAACTACCCGGAGCCGGGGAATACATAGCAGTGGATGCCGAAACGGAGGGGAGTACGAGGGTTGAATGGTTCGGCTGCGGTTTGAGGCTGCCGTCGCCGGAGAATAACAGGGGGTGTGGGTGAGGGTGAGTAGAGGGAAGGCCTGGCCAGCGGTGGTAGTAGGGTGGTGCGGTGAGGCCTACGCGGCAGCACAACTGGCCACGGGAGGCAAGAGCAGGCGGCACGGCCGACGCTGGTTTGGGCGGCTGGAGCAAGAAGACCAGAGGTTGAAGAAGCACGACGACCGTTTGATGGGCATCGTACGGTCACCGCAGCTAGAATCATTTATATTGACTAAGTTGACAAAGCCCTGCATTCGCGTCAACTTAGTAGGCCCACAAGTCGACCTCCAATTATGGTGCGACCGACCTAGCAGTGGGGTTATTCATTTTTTTGTGCGTAATAGCTGGTGAATCCGAGCGGTCAGTAGGGGGAATGTTTTTTTCATGAAATACAGAGGCCTTTCGGTCGGTCCTAGCTATCAGGAGGAGGAATCATTATTTTGCGCGTAATAAGGAGTCACTCCCTACTCGCAAAAAAGGAGGCACTTCCTTGCGTGCGGCCGTGGACCTAGCTGTCAGCCTCTCCACGTACAATCCCCTTCTGATGGATGTCGTTCGTTGACCACGCCGTGCCGAGAGCACCAAGGCGGTGGACGACAACGAGGCCAATTAAGGGAACGACCCGGAGCCGAGGAAGACTCAGCAGGCGGAGTGGGTACGAGGGTTTACTTGTTCGGTCACAGTGTGAGGCTGCCGTCACCGGAGAATAACAGGAGGTGTGGGTGAGTCGAGGGATAGCCAGGCCAGGGATGCGAGTACAGTAGGGCCGTGAGGCCTGCCCGGCAGCACAGCCGGCCATGGTAGGCGGGAGCAAGCGATTCTTCCGGCGCTGGTTTGGGCGGCTAGAGCAGGAAGATCAGAGACTGAGGAAGCATGTTTTCCGTTAGATTGATATCTAACGGTTTGACGCTGGTAGAGTCGACTAAGTTTCTTTTTTTGAGAAATCTTGTGTACGCATGAACTTTGTAGTCCCACAAGTCAGCCTCCAAATCTGTGGTAGACAACATAGAGCCCATTTGCTATTTTTTTAATAATTTGCAGCCCATTTTCTAATTCTTAAGGAATTTATAACAGCCCATTTTCTGCCTAGGACCACGCTCAAAAAGTTCAACCTAATTTTTCATATTTCGGTGGAGTCCGAACTGTTTTAATCCAGAAATGATAAATATTTATTTTTGAAGAACTTATTGGTTTGCCAAATAAAATTTTATTTTATTTTTGTAAGCTAATAAGACGTGGGACAATTGAGTTGGTTTTAGGGAGAACTAGTGGTAAAAAAATCAGTGCTGGGAGGGAAAATAAATAAATAAATAAGGATACAAAGATGAAAAGGGAACTTTATGTATTTTCAATATAATAATACGTGTATCTGAACTAGTAAAACTATAGGTAGATATTAGAAAACGGAAGTAGGACATGGCGTTTCAAGAGGAAAATAGAACTGGGCTGTGTGTTTGATTCAGTAAAAAAACTGCCTGCGGATGTTCTAAGAGAAACTATAACTAAGGCTGGCGGGCCAGAGGCCAGTTGATACCTGCTGGATATTTGTGCCCCATTGTCGTCATGGGCTGGGCCTGTTAAAAACAAAAACCAAGCCTGGGCAGTCTACAACACAGTTGAAACTTGCTCGACCTGAAAAAACAATATACCTGCTGGATCCCAGTTATCAGTCTGCACTTGCAGAATTCTCATTGACTACGTTGAAAACTTCATGGGTTTCACCGTCTCAGACGTCAGCATTATTTTTCCATTGTGATAATAAGTGCATGCACTTGCTTGCGTATGGCCATGGACCTGCTGGTTCCGTACGGTTAGGCTCTGTATGGACAGCCATCTTGTGTTTCCACGGACGAATTTCATGCAAATCGGATGGTTTTCAGTGAAAGCGGACTAAATTCATTGCATTTTACATATTTCTTTTCATTATGGAATATTTTACATATTTCAACTAATAATAACCGACTAGGCCTTTTTTAGTCCATGGGAGGCGACACTTAACTGTTCTGGAAGGCCCAAATCCATCGCTCCTCTCTTTTAACAATTTGCAGTTGGGCTTGGCATGCCACAACCCAGTTCCGACATGGTGCATCCTACTATCATCCTTTGAAACCGGATGGATCCCCTGCGTACTTCGAAGATGTAATTTTTTTGGAGAACTGGGAATTCGAACGACATGTGCTTATGCTACCCATCAAATAAAAATCAGGTGCCTAAAAATTTGTTTCGAAACAAATGATTCTGCTTTATGTCCACGCCGACCCTCGACATGATGGTTGGAAGCAAATGCCAAGTTCATACCTAAAGATCCTTCACAACAATGCCAACTTGCAGACGACAAGGTAGTAGAAGTACCAATACCAAACTAACTTATAATCTTTTTAGTCTTGGCCCTAGTGTTCGTCTGGTAGAAAATCTTGCAGAGGACCAGCTCCCGCTCCTTCTCCTGCTCTAGGTCCCCGAGGTGGTACTGGTGCATCACCCAGTTGGTCCTTTGCCGGTCGAAGTTCTTGTTGGTGTGCCGCACCAGAACCTTTTTGCTGCCCGTCTGCCGGCCGTTGACCATCACCCGCAAGGTATTGCCGGTCTTGTGCCACATCGCGTGCATGCCGCACTCCGACTGTATCTTGTGACGCGTCTGTGTGCCCCTTTTGAATGCCCTGGAGTTGCGCTGGAAGAAATGCTTGCTTAGGCCACTCAGTGTGATACCTGCAGTATTGGCGAATACATGTTTTAGTGTAAGTAGTTGGCATTTTCGTAAAATCTTTGGCATGTTGCAGTCACTTGTTTCACTTTTTATTAACTGTCAAATTGTAATTGCTTCACTAGGTTTGCGTCTAAAAATAAAAATAGAGATATAAACAAAGGAATATGTTTGTGCAAGTAGACGACCGATCGGTGTCTCACCTGGAAGTTTCTCAGGATGGATGTAGCATATGTCGTGCTCGCTGTCGATGGTTGGTATGAACAAATCGATGAGAGGGTGAGATCTCGCGTTGTCAGCACTCACTTTGGCCTCAAGGTGCTCAATCAGCTCCTGATCCGTGGGATCGAACTTGACGCCAGCCGGCAGCACCGGCCAATCCTTCTTGGACTTGCATCGGTTAATTCCAGTTAAATGGTACTCAATGTATGATTAACCAATTGTTTTAAGTAAATGATGAAAGATTTCGACAGATAAGTGGTACTCCAAATCTGAAGTCCACAATACCCGAACAAATTGGGGTCTCGGCTTCATTACTACATGTAGACTGTAAAGACTTGAAAACCCCCATAAAGATCGAAATCATAATACAGGGCGACGAGACGAATACTCACAGGAGCGGCCTCACTGGTTCCTTCCTTCGTCCGGCTAGCTTGAAGAGCATCCTTGTTGAGATCGATTTTTTAGCGTCTTCCTTTTGACTACTTGCAATGAAGTATAGCAACTCCATTAGCTCATCGCTCATCGTACCAAATGGATCGGAACAAGGCGGCGGCTGGGAGGCGGGGAGACCGGGAGAGAATGGGAGAGTGATTTTGTAGAGAATGCGAGAGTGCTGTTGTAGTACGGGAGGGGTGAGTCTCACTTTGGTGAACCGAACACGCCACCGGGACTCTAGCTTGTGTCACCTCACGCGCAACGTGTTGTCACGTCAACTCAATGTGAGGACATGATGAAAAATTTGACCGATGTATACTAGCACTACTGTACTACTTACTAGTCGTATTTAGTGTCACATTTTAACCATAGGTTTAACTAGCAAAATGTCAATGCATGTCACCGAAAATTATACCATTGGAAACTGTGTTCAAATACGAATCCAACGATATAATTTTTTGTGACATGCATTAACATTTAGTTAGTTAAATTTATGGTCAAAATTTGACACACATTACGAAGGGGACCAATAAACTAGGAGGGAGGTAGTAGTACGAGTAGCGCAATATACGGTATAGAGGACTAGTACACATTCAGAAATGGAGTATGAAGTTACAAGGCTGTGCAACAGACTTTGTAGGCTGCATGAGTAATACAAAATATAATTCCCATTGGACAACACTTTCACCAACAAGTACACACTTGAATCCTAATTGATATATATATATATATATATATATATATAGTGTTACTATTCATCACCCAGGGTACAGAATAAGTTATTCTTCACCCGAGGTAATCTTACGATCGCTTTCTAAATAAATTACGTTTAAAATATAAATAGTTACACGCGTATTGATTCAATATGTAAAATTTGGTATAAAAAAATAGGTTATAAGACCAGAAAAATCACATTCTATGTATGTTTTACGCTATGTTTTCACATTCGTAATTTTACGTAACATAAAATATTTTTTACGGTGAGTACATACTTTCTTACGTTCTCTTTTTATGTATGAAATAAGAGAAAATTTACGAAACGTAAAAATACGGTGCATTGATGTCAAAATAGAGAGGGGGTGAAGAATAACTATTCCTCACCCAGGGTGACGAATATATATATATATATATATATATATATATATTATATATATATGTATATATATGGCTTCTGCACAACATCTCTATCGTCATTATCAGTACATCCTAAGCAGGTGAGTTAGGATGCACTTGATCCCAGAAAGGTATCTATCCTTCAAACAAACTACAATACATAATATCCAACAAAAGAAGGTCATGTTACAGCAGCAGGATACATGGCTTAATCTAGATACCACTACGAATCAAGTTGTGCATATTTGCTGTTGGGATGAACCACATCGCCGCATGTCGGGTTCGCAAAAGCCACTCATCGCTTGGAAGCTTGATGACTTTCACACAATGAAGATTATCTGGCAACAAGCTGTCTCGACAAATCTATGGATATGGTGATTCATGAAACCCATGGTACGATGTGTGTCAGTGCAACAAACCCTGGGTCTATTGCCTAGACCATGCACAGGCCTAAGAGCAAGGTTGCAACATCCAAGATCAGACCAAGCCAAAGAGTCCAGCTCTTTGTGGAATCAGAGTGCGGATCAAGAAGACCATGTCAAGCCAAAGGAGCAACACACCACTAAGGGAAAACCTCCCTTGCCGGGCAGGCGAGCCTGGCGAGGACGAGGTTACCCCGAAGACAAACCTCAAGACCATCCCGGCAGGCCTACCGGGCACTACGAAGGCAAGCTACCCCGGCAAGGCTCCACCGCTCCACCTCACAGCGACGCAAGTCATCGATCGGTCCGATGTCAAGCTACCAAGTGAATAAGTGGCTGTTTCTTGCCACATGGCAGCCACTTCCTATGGAAATCACCTCCAAATGACACCCGTCTAGAGACGTGTCATGCAGACAGGAGAGAAGGTGGAGAACAGCCCGGCAAGGCTTGCCGGGCATGCCATAATGTGACACTAAGTGGCGCATTTAATGCGCTCTGCCCGGTCTGTAAAGTTAGGTATGATAGCACTATTTGCTATCTAATCAGTACACAATGACTGATTTGCCATTGTGGTGACCCCTTGATCTATAAAAGAAGGACCGTGGCAACCATAGAAAGGATTCAGACCCTTGTACACTCATACGCGTGTAGCTGTTCTTGCCCCGAGGCAACCCTGCCGGGCTAGATCGCCGCGTTTCCACCACAATCCACCAAAGCAGGAGTAGGGTTTTACGCCTCGCGGCGGCCCGAACCTGGGTAAAATTGCTCGTGTGATCTCTGCCGTGCTGCGCCACGTTCTACGCTCTTCGTGCAATGTGCTCACCCCCTACTAAACCACAAGGGGCTCATGGCCCCATAGGTGGCCGTGGTTTCCCACGACATCTTTGGCGCGCCAGCTAGGGGGAAGCGCTTGCACGAACCTGAGAAGCGTACGCAACGCGTCATATTCATCGTCATTCTCTTCATCGACGGCTCCATCATCCATGGCGCCCAAGAAAAAGCCCGGTGCCGCCGTCCGACCGTCCACCTCAAAGTACCCGTCACACGCGGCCGTCGATGCCACAGGTTCTATGGGGGTGACGGGGATGTGCACACTGCAGGGGATGTGGTCGGCGCAGGCGTCGTCGTCACCACCTCCCCTGCGGCCGAGACAGGAGCAAGAGGCACCGGAGAAGGACAACACCAACAGCAACCCAGCGGCCACACTCTACGAGGTATGGGTCAAGAGATCATTCCATCTGCACCTCTCCGCTCGACCGAAGGGCACAGCCATAGTGGCGGCACTTATTCTGGGGTGAATTGCAACTCTCCGACCGCTCCCGCCGCGGGCACGACCGCAGGGCATGCGCCACCCCCGAAGCGAGCCGACCCAGCCAATGCGCCAAACGGAGCAGCTGGTCCTCAAGCGCCTCCACCTCGTCACCACGCCATCCTGGCGACTGGCTCACAACAACGAGAACATGGTGGGGCCACTACTGGCACCATCAGAAGCCGGGCGATGTTACGATCTATGTCATCCGCGTCAAGCACCGCTTCGGAGGCCATGGCGCAGGCCCAACTGCTGTTGAGATTTCCGCCAGCGGCCGATCAGATGCATGAGTGGAGAGCCACCATTCAGAGCCTGATTGGTTTCACCGAGGCGGGAGGATTGCAACGAGCTGGCCAGCCACGGCCTCCCCAGGGGACGACAACGGCCCACGCTGCTGGCCGTGCGGAAGGGGCCACCCCCACGATGCAGTCCCCTCCACGACAGCCAGCGCGGAGCCAGACGACCAAGAACCCGACGACGTCTCGATGGCTTCGTCCGACCCTCGAGCGCGTCAAGGCCAACGATGAGTCTTGGAGGATAGGCAAAGGGAAGGCACGCGTGTCACCATCGAGCAATGCTGTGATGCCCTCCGCCGGTCCGATAGGCACGATGGCCCCAACATCGACGAGCCCGCAGTCGGCGAAGGTGGGTACCTACCTTTTGAGGTTGGGTGCCTGGCCTTCACCCATGAGCTACGGCAAGTCCGTTGGCCATCCACTCGCACGTTCAAGCCAAAAATACCTAAGAAGTATGAAGGGAGAGTAAACTCGACAGAGTTCTTGAGCATCTACACCATCGTTGTTCAAGCTGGCTGGGGAAGAGACGAGAAGCTGTTCGCCAACTACTTCCCTTTGGCCCTCAAGCCAAATGTGAGCTCTTGGCTGATGCACCTGCCAGAGAACTCCATTTCGACCTGGGCTGACCTATGCCATGAGTTTGTTGGCGCCTTCACGGGCGGCCATCAAGAACTAGGACGGCCCAACGACTTGCAGCTCCTCCCGCAGAAGGAAGGAGACACTCTGCGGAAGTACATGCAGAGGTTCTGCTGAGTACACAGGAACATTCCAGACATCCACCCGGTAGCTGTGATAGCTGCGTTCCGATTCAACATGCGCAATCATCGGATACGTTCCAAAATGAATGTTCAGTTTCCCAAGACTGTGAAGGAGCTGTACACTCTAGTGGATAAGTGTGCTCGGGTAGAGGAGGGGAGGTGGCTCCCCAGTGAAGAGGATGGCGTCGACATCGACTCAGAGTATGATGATGAGGCCATCAATCAGAAGAAGAAGAACAAGAAGCATGAAAAAAGGTGCAAGGATAAGGCAGTGATTACCGTTGAGGGTTCGAGCACACCTAGTACCGGCAAGAAGGCCAAGGTTCCTGATAAGGAAGTTGCCGCGTGCACTAGTTGCCGGGAAGCCGCGGCTGTCGAGAAGGCTGGGAAAGGTGATGGGCCATACTGCAAGATCCATCCGTCGGTGTTCTGGGAACGGGGGTCCCCAGACTTGCCTGCCTGCGGCCCACGGCATGGCTGTGCGAGTGGGACCGTACGACCCATCTTCACCAACAAGCACTCAAGACCCCCGCGAGGGGCCAAGCCTCGCGAGGCAGACGGCACAAGACCGCTTCGGCAGCGGCCTCACCAGGTTGGCTCGCGAGGGGCGGAGAGGTCAAGGCAAGGCAAACCTCACGAGCTTCTCGTGACGTGAGCCATGACGACCGAGACCAAGCGGGCGCCAGGCGGGCGCCAGCGCGCACAGTGTACTTGTTTCCTCTTTGGTGCTAAGGAGGCAAGCGTAGGCGCGGAGTACCGAGGCGTCAAGCAAAGGTTTCCATATTAGTGCAACGCGACCAAGACCAGCAGGACGACAAGACGGAGGTCACCATGGAGCCCAGGGCGGCGTCACCACCAGAGCCTTTTGCAGGCGAAGACAACTTTTGTCAGGATAAGTTGTACTAGCTGTCCCCTTTCAAATTGGCCGTTGTTGGCTCCCTTCCCGCTCAATATTTGGTGAGAGGACCAGGGCCTCTATAAATAGGACTAGCCACCACCATAGACGGGGACGGATCACTCAGATCATCCTCAACCACACAAGTTCACCAGGCACAAGAACACCCCGCCTCAGGAGGCTGTTCTTCCCCTTGTACTATTCATCCTCAGCCCAAGAGGCAATCCACCACCACCACACTGGAGTAGGGTATTACACCACAATGGTGGCCCGAACCTGTATAAATCTTGTGTCCCTTGTGTTGCGAGTACGTCGAGTTAGCCCTTGAGATCTTAGCGAAGCTAGGACGTGGATCGGTTGGGGGGAGATCTTCGTGCGCACCCCAATGCTTGAACCTTGAGGGTTTTGCCGGAACCCGTGATCCGACATTTGGCGTGCCAGGTAGGGGTGCGCCGAAGCTTCCCTTCCGTCGCTCCGCGTCCCATTGCTTCATCGTCTCCATGGCGGACGCACGCCACGCTCGCGCTGAGCGCCGGGCTACCCTCGCCGCCCGCGTTGCTCAGACGGATCCCATCAGCGGGCCACCACGTCGTTCTCCGTCGCCTGCCGCCAACGCCGCCATCGGCCCGGCGGGGAACGAGCAGCAAGCATCCTCACTGCACCCCTCGGTGCGGCGGGATGGCCGCACCGCCACTCCATCGCTGACCCCGGCCGGTTCGTCATCCCACACTCATAGCGCTTCCGTGGACGCGCAGGCCACGCTGTGCATGGCGCGCGAGCTCCTGTGCTACCGCCCCGTCGATGACCTCTACGAGGATTGGCTCGACCGCATCGCCGAGCTTGTCAGCGCCGCAGGGGGCTCCCCTGCGCCATCCCTCTCGCTGCCTCGCCCTCCGCCAGCCATGGGCGGCGTAGCCCATGGAGCGCCTCCACCACCTCTGCCCCAAGATGGAGTCTTGGCGCCAAGGCGCGCGGCCCCACGGCGCAACGTGCCGCGTCCGGTGCCCGCGCAAGAGGAAAGAAGCTGTCAAGAAGTCCCTCGGCCACGAGAAAACGCCCCCGCGCTCCCTGCGCCACCACGACAAGACTGCGTGCCGCCTGCGGTGGCGGTGCGCGGACCCCATCAAGGACAAGTTCCCCACCAGCGCAGAGTCCCGGTGACCACGGCAGGCTGCCGCGCCTTCACCCCTGAGCTGTGTAGCGTCGCCTGGCCGGGCAAGTTCAAGCCGGATCTGCCTCCGAGCTACGACGACACCCCCAACCCCGCGGAGTTCCTGTAGCTCTACGAGCTGAGCATCGAGGCGGCCAACGGCGACGAGAAAGTCATGGTGAACTGGTACCCCATGGCTCTCAAGGATGGTGCCCGCTCCTGGCTCCTGAACCTGCCTCCAGGCTCGATCTCCTCCTGGAGCAGATGCGACACCGTTTCGTTGCCAACTTCCAGGGCACTCGCGACCGCCCACCGACCGCGGGTGACCTACGCCGCGTCAAGCAACAACCAGGAGAGACCCTCCAGAAGTACATCCAGTGCTTCAACAACGTTCGCCTCAAGATCCCCAAGGTGATGGACGAGGCCATCATCTCTACGTTCTCTGATGGCGTCCACGACGTAAGGATGAAGGAGGAGCTAGCCATCCACGAGGAGCTGTGCATGTCTCTGGAGCTGCTCAACCTGGCGACCAAGTGCGCAAGAGCTTAGGAGAGGCGCCTCTCCCTCCTCGAGCTCCCGGCTGTGGACCCGGAGGAGAGGAAAGCCAAGGCCAAGGACGTGAAGCGCAAGGGAGCAGCCGTGCTCGCGGCGGAGCCAGACACCAAGCGCGGCAGAGACCAGCCCGAGTCATCCAAGAGCAGCCAACCGTTCTGCACATTCCACAACCTGCATAGCCACAACACCAGCGACTGTCAAGAGCTCAGAGCCATTCGAGAAGGACGCTTCGGTTGACGCCCCGAGCGCAACGACCGGGGCTACAGCCAAGGAGGAGGACGTAGTGGCAGACGCTGGGATGACCGTGGCCCGCCCCAGGAGTGGCGCGACCAGCCTCGTGAGGACCGCTGGCAGGATCAGCCTCGCGAGGGCGCCTTGAGGGATCGTCCTCGTGAGGAGCGTCCTCAGGGCAACACTGGTCTTCCCCCACTACCACCACCACCAAGAAGGAATGACGACCACCATCAAGACGAGGGGGCTGGGGGCTTCTAGGAGCCGCGTGCTATCGCCTTCCTCTTGGGCGGGGCTCAAGCCCCAGCCTCTCAGCGTATCTTCAAACAGTTTGCTCGTGAAGTGAATGCAGTCCTCCCCAAGCTCGAGGCCACACGCCCGCTCAGATGGTCCCACTGCACCATCACTTTCAGCTCGGCAGATCAGCTCAATTGTGCGGCTACCGTTGGCGCTCTCGCGATGCTTTGTTCACCAGTCATCAACAGCGTGCAAGTCACCAAGACCCTCATCGATGGTGGCGCGGGGCTCAACGTCCTGTCCGTCAACACGTTCGACAACCTCAAAGTGACGTATGACCAGCTTCAGCCCACCAAGCCTTTCTCAGTAGTGACCGACGGCTCCACTACCCCGATTTGGCAGGTCCGCCTTCCCGTCACCTTCGGGCGGTACAACAACTACCGTACCGAGCTCATTGACTTCGACGTCGCCCACATTCGCCCGCCATACAACGCCATCCTTGGGTATCCAGCCCTCGCCAAGTTCATGGCAGTGACCCACCACGGCTACAACGTCCTCAAGATGCCAGGGAGCGGCGGAATCATCACAGTCTCGTGCGAAGAAAGAGATGCGGTGTGCTCCCTCGAGCGTGCCTTCCAAGCTGCAGCAATCGACGACCCTGACAGCATGGGCGAGTGCCCTCCTGAGGCCACCCCTAAGAAGAAGAAGCAGCTGCTCTGCGCAGGACCTCAGGCAAGCGGCGCCACATTTGGATCAGCGCCCGCACCTGGGGCGCCTCCCTCCATCGCATAGGAAAGCGCGCCCGACGCCCTTCTTGGGCAGGGCTTGGGGGCTCTCTTTTGGAGGGCCTCAGACCTTGCCAACATCACGAGGGAGGCGCTCGGGCACCACTTGGAGGCGTGCTTCACAGCACGTCTTCCTCAGGAGGACACAGGGCGAGGAGCGCCCACCGCTCAGGAGTTCATCACCAAGACCACCCAGGAGTTGCAAGATGCGAGGGCCATACGCGGCAACCACCGTTCACTTGGCGCAGCCTCCCATCCAGGCGAGGATGCCGGGCTGTGCATTTGCATCGACATCCCAGGGCTCAACAGGGCCGCATCTCAGGAGCCCTTCTGGCCTTCGTGCGTGGGACGCTGCGAGGGGCCACCGCACAGCCACGTTCGCACGCCCTTTGGCCTGCCGAGCGTGGCATCTGCCTATCAGCGCAACTTGCAGCGCGCCCTGGCGACTCAGGAGGCCAGGCACCACGCCGTCCTGACAGAGATGGAGACAGTCCTCAAGGAACCGCCTAGACCTCCAGAGCCTCCCGAGGCTCAGGACCCCGGTGGCTCATGAGGAGCAACCCCTTCGCCGCGTACCTTTAGCTACCCCAACATCCCTTCATCAACAGAACCAGGTGACATTTTCCAAGTTTATTTAGCTGGGAGCGCCCCCCGGGCTGCATCATTCCGAGGCCACGTGGGTCCGTCTCTATGGCATGTATCCCTTTTCGTGTCTTTAGCTTACCTTGCTGGGGGCGCCCCTCGGGCAGCATCATCCCCAAGCCGCTCGGGCCTGACCCAGTGGCATGTATCTTCCCTGCATTTACTTAAGCCAGTATGCTTTCCATGCTTAATCTACCTATGACTATTACCTGCTCGATCGTCACCACCATGGGAGCCGTGCGCCGACCGTCTTTCTTCAGGATCCTTCGCGTGAGTAGGTTAAGCCCGGTGTTTGTGCTCGGGCCCGTCCCTGCAGCGTCGATAAATCCAACGGCTGAGCTCTGTCTGGCGGGCCGGCCCCGTTCACGTCACCTCCTGGGGCCGTTGGTGCTGGGCCTTCTCACGCGATAACCTCAGGGAGATTCGTTCGGTGCAGGTTGTCTGACCTCCTCGCAGGACCAGCGCAGCAAACAAAAACCAAGACCAGGTGCAACCCGCCTTGAGGTAGGGCCTTGTGAGTCATGCGCTGACTCACGAGTGCCCAAACACACCTCGTCTAGCCCTGCCGTGCAAGCCACGTGTCAGGGCGGGGCTGTACACACCCCGGGGGCTCTTCGCAGTAGGGAGTCCCCTCCCACGCACTAGTGGAAGCACCATGCTCCACGCTGGCCGTCGACACTGCCGAGGAGCAGCTATGCCCGCGCAAGTGCGGAAGCGCTATGCTCCGCGCTGGTGATAAACAACTGAGGGCGGCCCCACGGCCGCATCGACCTCAGGGAGCCCCTGAGCTCGGTGTCCGGCCTCACCACAACACCTTCCCTCGGGAGAGTCGCGCGAGGGGGCTGGGCACGGGGGCTGCGCTCGGGTCACGCCCAAGCGTACGCCACCCAATTGGGTCCCCTGGACCCGGTCGTCGCATGCCCCTCCCGAGCCTCGGCGAGGGCAAAGGTATGAAGGGTGTTTGCACGTCAAGGGGGACTCCTGAGCATCGCGACTCAGGAGCCTAACTGGTCACGTAGCCCCTCACTCCTTGGTTCCGTCCTGGTCTCCGGTCGGCCCAACGGTGGTTGAGGTATGCGCAGGGCTGGGCTCCGCCGACGTAGAATGCTAATCCTATCCCCGTGTCTCCTTCCTATAAGCTGTTTGCGCGTCAAGGTGGACTCCTGAGCATCGCGACTCAGGAGCCTAACTGGTCACGTAGCCCCTCACTCCTTGGTTCCGTCCTGGTCTCCGGTCGGCCCAACGGCGGTTGAGGTATGCACGGGGCCGGGCTCTGCCGATGCCGAACATAAAGCGAATAGGAAGAAAATCGCAAAATCTCAAAACAAATATTACAAGACATGTTGTTCTCTCAAACGTCAAGCACAAGTTTAAACGCCTCCACGAGGCACGATGCATGTTGCAGGAGTAGAACAGGAAAGCTGCCGCAAGCAGGTCACCCCTGGACACCGCCATCGCCCACAGAAGGTGCTCCTCCCTTGGTGGCGTCGCCTTCGCCTGCACCACCAGCCGGAGCCGCAGGGTCGGTCGCACCGCCGGTCGAAGGCGCGAGAGCGAAGCCACGGAACTTCTTCAGCAGGGCCTCCACCTGGCCCTTCACGGCTGCGGTGGCAGCCGCACAATGCTCCTCGTCCACAGGCTCCAGCAGCTCGTCCAAGCGGGCAGTTGGATCGCGAAGATGGAGGTGACTGAAGACACGCGTCAGTGCAGCTGAGGAAAGAACGCGGGCTTCCGCCTCGGCCATAGGACCGATGCCGCTCACAACCTCCTCAAGCGCGGCAACCAGGGACTTATCAAGTCGGGCAATTGCCGAGGCAGCGTGGGGACGCGGAGACGCCCACGTCCAATCAACCGCCATGCGTCGACTAAGGTTGCAGGCTATTGGGGCCCGCGGCGCTCCGCGCTTGACCTTTGGCTTCGCCTCGAAGCCAAGCCCAAGCGCGCCTTGGGCCCGGGGGCTACTGTCGGCGTTCTGGGAATGGGGGTCCCCAGACTTGCCTGCCCGTGGCCCACGGTGTGGCTCCGCGAGCGGGCCCGTATGGCCCATCTTCACCAACAAGCACTCAAGACCCTCGCGAGGGGCCAAGCCTCGCGAGGCGGACGACGCAAGACCCCTTCGGGAGCGGCTCACCAGGTTGGCTCGCGAGGGGCAGAGAGGTCAAGGCAAGGCAAACCTTGTGAGGTTATCGTGACGTGAGACATGACGACCGAGACCAAGCGGGTGCCAGGCGGGCGCCAGCGCGCACAGTGTACTTATTTCCCCTTTGGTGCTAAGGAGGCAAGCGCAGGTGCGGAGTACCGAGGCATCAAGCAAAGGTTTCCATATCAGTGCAACGAGACCAAGACCAGCAGGACGGCAAGACGGAGGTCACCATGGAGCCCAGGGCAGCGTCACCACTAGAGCCTTTTGCAGGCGAAGACTACTTTTGTCAGGATAAGCTGTACTAGCTGTCCCCTTCCAAATTGGCCTTTGTTGGCTCCCTTCCCGGTCAATATTTGGGGAGAGGACCAGGGCCTCTATAAATAGGACTAACCACCACCATAGACGGGGAAGGATCACTCAGATCATCCTCAACACAAGTTCACCAGGCACAAGAACACCCCGCCTTAGGAAGCTGTTCTTCCCCTTGTACTGTTCATCCTCAGCCCAAGAGGCAATCCACCACCACCACACAGGAGTAGGGTATTACACCACAATGGTGGCCCGAACCAGTATAAATCTTGTGTCCCTTGTGTTGCAAGTTTGTCGAGTTAGCCCTTGAGATCTTTGCGAAGCTAGGACGTGGATCGGTTGGGGGAGATCTTCGTGCGCACCCCATTGTTCGAACCTTGAGGGTTTTGCCGGAACCCGTGATCCGACACCATCAGACCAAGGGCCATGATCTCCAGGAGTGTCATCAGGTTGAGCAACTCGTCAAGAAGCAGAGAGCTGAGTATGAGAAGCGTGATAAGGAGAAAGGTCAGAGTGACGCTGGCGGGAAGGGCTGAGGCGGTGGAGCAAGCCATCCCGACAAGGCTCCTCAGGGTCAAGGAAAACCCGCCAGAGGCCGTGACAAGGAGGATTGCAATGATGAGAGTGATGGAGGAGAGGAAGAGGAAACCAACGAGCCGGAGTTCCAGAAAGCCACTGATGTCGTGTGTGTTGACGGGGGTGCATATCTGGACTCCTCTCACCGCCAACTTAAACACGCGTGAAGCCAATGCCGTGGAACCAGCGGCAGATTCTGGGAAGCCGCTCAAGTGGTCCCGCACGTCGATCATCTTTGATGAAGAGGATCACCCTGACCGCACCACTGCAGTAGGGTGTTTGCCATTGTTGGTCTCACCAACAATCCGCATCCTCAAAGTCACTAAGATGTTGGTTGACGGTGGGGCCGGGTTGAATCTGATTTCTCCAAAGGTCATCAGCAAACTTCAGATAGCAGAGGAAGAGCGCAAGGTTACTGATCAAGGGATCAACCCCGGCAGGAGTCGTCCTAAGGGGAAGATCACGCTACCGGTGACGTTCAGGGGAGAGTTGAATTACCGGACTGAGAAGATTGTGTTTGATGTGGTCGACCTCCCCCTGCCGTACAATGGAATCCTTGGTCGCCCAGCTCTTGCCAAATTCATGGTGGCATCCCATTATGCATACAACACCTTGAAGATGCCAGGGCCGATAGGCGTTATTTCCATTCCATCAGACGAGAAGGACACACTCATTTGCGTGGACAAGATTTACTGGGAAGCAGTCGCGGGAGAGGCCGCTGAAGCCACTGTTCCTGCCAAGGAAAGTAAAGGAAAGAAGAAAGCTAATAAGGATGCCATCAAGGAATCCAGGAAGTGTACCTCTTCGGAGTACGCTGCGCCTGTTGATGACTTGCCGGAGAGTTCCAATAGCAAGAGACCCAAAGATGCCGCACCCGCTGTGAAAAAGGTCCCGGGAGGGCTGGCTGGTGCTGATGGTACCTCCACTATCAGTGCCACCCTCGATGAAAAATAGGAAAGCGCGCTCATTGCCTTCCTGCAGGCGAATATCGATGTGTTTTCCTATCAACCATCTGATATCCCCGGTGTTCCCAGGGAGGTAATCGAGCACCACCGTGGTGTCTGCCCACATGCCCGACCCATCAAGCAGAAGGTCCAAAAGCAACCTTTGGAGTGGCAACAGTTCATTACCGAGGAAATCAAGAAACTTGAGGCAGCTGGTCTGGTTAGAGGAGTACTACATCCAACGTGGTTGGAAAATCCTGTGGTGGTAGCAAAGCTAATGGGAAATGGAGGCTTTGCGTAGATTTTACGGATCTGAACAAGGCATGCCAGAAGGACCCATTTCCCTTGCCGCGCATCGACCCGATTGTGGATTCCATCTCCAGATGTGACCTGCTTTCTTTCTTGGATGCCTACTCTGGATACCACGAGATCTTCATGGCCAAGGAAGACGAAGAGAAGACCGCGTTCATAACCCCACGTGGCACGTACTGCTTTGTACGGATGCCCTTCGGGTTGAAAAGCGCCAGATCCACTTTTGCAAGGGTAGTCTAGATTGGTTTTGAGTCATAGTTGCACAGAAACATTGAAGCTTACATGGATGATATTGTGGTCAAGACCAAGGACAGATAAACCCTCATTCAGGATTTGGAAGAAACCTTTGCTAATCTGCACAATATCCACTTGAAGCTGAACCCGGAGAAGTGGGTGTTTGGCATCCCTTCTGGCAAGCTACTTGGCTTCTTTGTGTCCCATCGGGGCATAGAGGCCAACCCCAACAAGATCATGGCTATCGAGTAGATTCAAGCACCCAAAACAGTTAAGGACGTAAGGCGTTTGACTGGATGTGTTGCCGTGCTTAGCAGATTCATTTCCAAGTCTACCAAGCACGCCTTGCCGTTCTTCAAAATCTTGAAGTGGGCAGGACCTGTGGAGTGGACCTCGGAGGTAGACGCAGCGCTACAAGATTTGAAGACTTATCTTTCCTCTGTGCCTACTTTGGTCGCTCCCAAACGACAAGAGCCGTTGCTGCTATACTTAGCGGCAACTAATGAAGTGGTTAGTGCAGCACTGGTGGCGCAGCGGGAAGTGGATGAAGTGGCAGCCACAGCCATTGTCCCCTTTGGGGAGGAAAGTGAACACATCCCGGCAAGGTCAGATGCAGTTCAGGGCAAAGGGGAGCAAGGAAGCGGAGACAGTCCCAAGGTTGCGGCAAGGATGAAGGTGGTGCAGCGCCCAGTGTACTTCGTGAGCTCCCTGTTGCAGGGGGCTAGATCCAGGTACTCTGGCGTGCAAAAGTTGATTTTTGGCCTCGTCACGGCCTCAAGGAAACTGTGCCACTATTTCCAAGCCCACGAGATCACGGTTCTCACCCGCTTTCCTTTGGAACGGATACTCAGAAACCCCGAGGCCACCAGCAGGATATTGCAGTGGGCCTTGGAGTTTTGTAGTTTTGGTTTGAAGTTTGAGAGCACATCAACTATTCAGAGCAGAGCACTGGCGGAGTTTATTGCAGACTAGATGCCAACCCCTGATGAAGAAGTGTTGGAGACAGTTATTCCCGGCAAGGAAGCGCCCCAAGAATGGATCATGTATTTCGATGGTGCCTTCTTCCTACAAGGTGCAGGAGTTGGCGTGCTTCTCGTTGATCCCACTAGGGAACACCTTAAGTACGCCGTCTAGATGCATTTTCCCTGGGAGAAGGCTACCAACAATACTGCAGAGTACGAAGGGCTCCTTGCCGGGCGTAGGATCGCAACAGAACCGGGGATCAAGAAGCTGATCATCCGAGGAGACTCACAACTTGTGGTGAGACAAGTAAACAAGGATTACCAAAGTCCATTGATGGAGGCATACGTTGAGGAAGTGAGAAAGTTGAAGGAGCGCTTTGACAGATTGCAAACAGAGCACATACCCCGTGCGGAAAATAGCATTGCTGATCATCTGTCAAAGTGCGCTGCGCAAAAACTCCTTATGGAACTTGGAACTTTTGTTCTCCATCTGACTCAGCCCTCGGTATCCCCGGCAACAATGGCCAGAAAGAGGAGGAAACTGGACTTCGGCAAGCCTCTCCCGATAGAACCTCCCCAGGGTCCTGATAGAGAGCTTGGCGGGAGCAACTCCCCTTTGGTCGCTGAGCTGCACCCTCCTGCTAGACCACCAGTCCCCGCAGTCGAGGAGTGCGCTCTCACGAATGAGGAGGTGCCGCTAGTCCTCGTTGCCGAGCCCCAGGCTCCAACTTGGGTGTGGCACATAGTCCATTTCCTCCAAACTGGAGAACTTCCCGAAGATCAAGGAGAAGCTGAAAGAGTAGGCCGGAGGGCCAGTATGTATCAGTTTGTTGATGACACTCTGTACAGAAGAAGGCCGAATAGTGTGAAATTGAAGTGCATTTGCCGGAAAGAAGTAAAGGAACTGTTGGCAGAGATACGCAAGGGTATGTGCGGCTCACACATAGGATCAAGGGCTCTGGTTGGAAAATCTTTTTGGCAAGGATTTTACTGGCCCACAGCCCTCCAAGATGCAGTTGAGTTGGTCACCAAATGTGAAGCCTGCCCGTTCCATTCCAAGAATATCCATCTGCCTGCCCAAGCTCTTCAAACAATCCCTTTATCATGGCCGTTTTCGGTCTGGGGGCTCGACATCTTGGGCCCCTTCCCCCGTGCTACCTGGGGCTTTGAATTCTTGTTCGTTGCAATCGACAAGTATACAAAGTGGCCGGAAGTAGAGCCTGTGAGAAAGGTGACTGCTCAATCGGCTATCAAGTTCTTGAAAGGATTGGTGTGCCGCTTCGGGGTCCCTGCCCGAATCATCGCTGATAATGGCACCCAATTCACGAGCCACGCCTTCATGGAATACGTTCATGCCCTCAGAAGCAAGATCTCATTCGCCTTTGTTGCTCATCCAAGGAGCAATGGGCAAGCTGAGAGGGAGAATGCTGAAGTGTTGCGAGGACTCAAGATGAGAACATTTAATAAGCTGCATAAGTGTGGCAGGAAATGGATCAACGAGTTGCCGATGGTTCTTTGGTCCCTCAGAACGACACCAAATTGAGCTACTGGGTAGACTCCCTTCTCCCTAGTATATGGGACAGAGGCAGTTATCCCCACAGAACTCATTTACGGGTCTCCTCGAGTGCTTGCCTATGATGAAGTAGCGCAGGAACAACACCGGCGTGACAAACGCTATGCTACTCGAGGAGATCCGTCTCTGGGCTGCTACGTGTGCTGCACGCTACCAGCAAGCCCTGCGTCTCTATCACAGCCGCAGGGTTCATGTCCGGAGTTTTGAGGAAGGTGACCTTGTCCTTTGGCGCGTTCAGTCCGCCAAGGGTATAAACAAGTTGACACCAAAGTGGGAAGGCCCTTACCGGGTAGTACATGTCACCAGACCTGACGCAGTCTATCTGGAGACCGGAGACGGCATTCAATTGAAAAACTCATTGAACCTTGAGTATCTCCGTAAGTTCTACCCGCAAGGCGCGGTTGTCGGGCCCTGCCCGACAGCCACCTTTTGTACAGGCCTTGCCGATGTTGCATGTAACCCCTTGTACAAAGCAGGCATAGACCCTAAGCAACAGAGAAATAAATGAAGTGCCGGGGGCCCCTCGACAAATTGCATGCATGCATAAGAGTATCATGAGCATAGCATGTTCATGTAGATAAGGTCGCATATGGCATCATCTTCATCTACACCAAACTGCAGGCTCCTACCGTGGGCTCGTTCCCGAAGAGGAGGAGAGAAGACAAGCCGATGTTGCGAACCCCAGCAAGCCAAACAGATAAGTTTTCTCTCTTATCCATACGTGTTCTGTAAGTAGAGACTTGTGCATATGAAAACCTCGCCACCTTCGGAACTTAGGTGCTCCTATCCCTTGACTCGAACGTTGCTTTAGTCAGGGTGGTTGCAGTGGCCTTTGGCGAAGATGTTTGGCGGGGGGCTGGTCCCTCTTTACGATTTGTGCCCGACAGGCCTAGCTCCACGGCAGCAAACTGAGGGTACCGGCAGGATGGCCTGCCGGGGGAAACTTGTTTACTTAAATGTATAGAGGCATTTCACCTCTGCATGGACACGTTACATGCACAAGTACCCGGCAAGGTTTGTCTTTTTCATTAATATGCAGATCAACAAGTGTAGAACATACAGAAGACAAACATGGATAGAGGAGATTACATAATTTGAACTAAATATTGGCAAATGCCTACATATTTTAGATTAAAAAAATATAAGTGCCCCGTGATGCCCTTACTTGTCCCTCTCCTCCTATGCACTGCGACATGAGGTGAATAGGGCAAAAGGAGCGCCTGGGGAGAAGCCCAACCTGACGCCATCAGGTCCCTTGACAAGGAGCCTGGCGAGAGCGGGAGGACGCGGGCGAAGGTGATGGTGAAGAGATCGGCGGAAACGACAAGTCAGCTGCCACCACCAGGGCCAGCAGGACGCAACAGGGCGAACAAAGCTGCATCCTACGAGGAAGCCTGCCGGGGACCAGCTGGAAGGCTGCTGGAGGAGCCGGGGGCACCATCTGCACCCCTGCACCCAACTCCCCGGCAAATCGCCTTGCCTGAGGATATGCAAGTGAAAATGGTGGTGCCACCGCCTGACGGTGACGGTGCGGCTGGTGATCAGCCAGAGTCAGAGTTGCCGCCCTCCCGGTCGATGCCGTCATCATCATCGTCACTGTTCTCCTTGTCGCTATCGCTCGAGGTGGAGCTTTCGTCGTTGGTCGAGCTCTCCGCGCAGCACCCTAAGCGAGACCCGAGCATCCAAAGACCTTGATGGAGTGCAAATCGGCCTCCATTAATTTAAAATGGAGGAAGCGCCCCTCCGACAAGCTATGGGCGTGAGCAAAGGTCCTCCAGCCGCAACGGAAGAACATGACGTTGTGGCACCCCGGCTCAGAGCGACCGGTTTACCCTGCATTGCCAGCCCAGAGATCATGTCTTCTGGCAACACACAACATATTGGTACAGAAAACAACCGCTTTATTGATGCTAGCGGAACAGAGTTCATATTACAATAGTGGTCGAGGCCAAGCGGCACACTCGGTGCGGCGGAACAATATGTACATTATTTAGTGGACATAAAGGGGCCTCGACTCGAACAACTGCGTGGCAGCGGAATAACGTCGTAGCGGAAGCTCCATATCACAGGGACACTGATGTGGACACGATCTAGACTCGAACAACGCTCCTTTCCAACGAGACTTTCCTGAAATCTGGCATGACACGCCAGGTCACTACATTGAATGTACTTGCAAGCTCACAACAAGCATAATCATAATGACAAACAATATCATGATATTTAACCAAGTATTAATAATGCAACATTATATGTCAACATGCTGTGATCAAGCCCGAACGTCCCTCAGGACAGCTTACCAACTGTGATCATCTCTGGACCACAAACACACCACCATAGTGGTCTTTCTCAAGAACAACTCGTGATCCTTACGGCGATCACAACCACGACCATCATTTGGTCCCAAACACCTCGATGGCCTTTCTGCCATCCATTGACAATGCAAAGTTCATAGCTTAGTGTGCAATTTTTATTAAACGTTGACTCATGGTGGGACCTAGTATGAGGTGTCCGTGACTGTGGACTCGGCTATCGATAGATTATACACTCTGCAGAGGTAGCACACTGTACCCACACCACGGAACCCATGGCCTCGCATTCCCATTCGGGTGGACCAACGACATTCCGACAAATATTGGTACAGAAACCAACCGCTTTATTGATGCTAGCGGAACAGAGTTCATATTACAATAGTGGTCGAGGCCAAGCGGCACACTCGGTGCGGCGGAACAATATGTACATTATTTAGTGAACATAAAGGGGCCTCGACTCGAACAACTACGTGGCAGCGGAATAACGTCGTAGCGGAAGCTCCATATCACAGGGACACTGATGTGGACACGATCTAGACTCGAACAGCGCTCCTTTCCAACGAGACTTTCCTGAAATCTGGCATGACACGCCAGGTCACTACATTGAATGTACTTGCAAGCTCACAACAAGCATAATCATAATGACAAACAATATCATGATATTTAACCAAGTATTAATAATGCAACATTATATGTCAACATGCTGTGATCAAGCCCGAACGTCCCTCAGGACAGCTTACCAACTGTGATCATCTCTGGACCACAAACACACCACCATAGTGGTCTTTCTCAAGAACAACTCGTGATCCTTACGGCGATCACAACCACGACCATCATTTGGTCCCAAACACCTCGATGGCCTTTCTGCCATCCATTGACAATGCAAAGTTCATAGCTTAGTGTGCAATTTTTATTAAACGTTGACTCATGGTGGGACCTAGTATGAGGTGTCCGTGACCGTGGACTCGGCTATTGATAGATTATACACTCTGCAGAGGTAGCACACTGTACCCACACCACGGAACCCATGGCCTCGCATTCCCATTCGGGTGGACCAACGACATTCCGACAAATATTGGTACAGAAAACAACCGCTTTATTGATGCTAGCGGAACAGAGTTCATATTACAATAGTGGTTGAGGCCAAGCGGCACACTCGGTGCGGCGGAACAATATGTACATTATTTAGTGAACATAAAGGGGCCTCGACTCGAACAACTACGTGGCAGCGGAATAACATCGTAGCGGAAGCTCCATATCACAGGGACATTGATGTGGACACGATCTAGACTCGAACAGCGCTCCTTTCCAACGAGACTTTCCTGAAATCTGGCATGACACGCCAGGTCACTACATTGAATGTACTTGCAAGCTCACAACAAGGATAATCATAATGACAAACAATATCATGATATTTAACCAAGTATTAATAATGCAACATTATATGTCAACATGCTGTGATCAAGCCCGAACGTCCCTCAGGACAGCTTACCAACTGTGATCATCTCTGGACCACAAACACACCACCATAGTGGTCTTTCTCAAGAACAACTCGTGATCCTTACGGCGATCACAACCACGACCATCATTTGGTCCCAAACACCTCGATGGCCTTTCTGCCATCCATTGACAATGCAAAGTTCATAGCTTAGTGTGCAATTTTTTATTAAACATTGACTCATGGTGGGACCTAGTATGAGGTGTCCATGACCGTGGACTCGGCTATCGATAGATTATACACTCTGCAGAGGTAGCACACTGTACCCACACCACGGAACCCATGGCCTCGCATTCTCATTCGGGTCGACCAACGACATTCCGACAAAACCCCTCCATTGCCACAACACTCTCCGGCCACTCCGACCCAAATCCCCAATGGGCTGGTCCTGGGTGGCCCCGTGTCTACCAAAGACACCCCGACCACCGTCGTGGTCAAAACACTCCCACTCGGGGACTCGGTACCATAATCTCATCAACGAGCACACAAGATTATGTGTGCTTACCGGGCCAGGGCAAACACGACATAATCTTCCCTAGATGGAGGCACCGACCAGAGGCCGTGTCAATGGACCAAATCAAGGCCTTCCCACAAGGCAAATGTGGTTGCACTGGAAAGAACCTTGATTCACCGGCACCATGACCCAGTCAACGGTATATTCAAGTTGAATTATATTCAGGATTAACTTTTAACTAAAAATGACCGGTGTCATAGCATGCCATGAAATGCAAAACAACACATGCATCACATATTGATAAAAATGACCGACGTCATCCATATGCACACCAAGCATAAACGTCAACAACTCATATTACTCTACTTGCTCAAAATGACTCACAACTTAACCAAAATATTTTGCAACAAGTTTTATTAATTTCCTACGCAAGAAAGTAACTCCGATAAATTTTTCAGATGCTTGACCAAAAGATATCATTATCAACAACTCTTAATTTCTTTATCACTAAGTTGGGTTCAAACATTCTGTAAGACAAGTAATATGATTAAACAAGTATTTAACAGAATATTTTCTAACAATTTTTTATCAATTTAAGAATGCAAACACAAAGCTTTAAATAATTACTAACATGCATAACAAAATTATTTCTAGCATCACCTCAAATAAATTTTAACTTGCTTTACCCACTTAAACTAGTTTTAACTTGTCTGTAAATCAAGCATAACAACTGAGCAATACATAACAGAATACAAATAATTCAATAATTATTTAAATGCATGGGTTAATCATTTCATTTAAATGAGAAAATCACAAATATTGAAATGGCATCATAAAAATGTTGCTGTGGCTTGCCTTAGTGCAGATGAGGTTCGCAAGCCGCCTGGTGATCCTCAAGACAAGCCTCGCCTTTTGAAAATAATTTTAACAAAAAGAGAATATCAAGAACACTTCTGAAATTCACCAGAAATTCTAAACAGCTCAGAAAAATCTCATCTTTGGTGAGCTGTTAGATTTCTTTCAAAGAACACAATGCAAAAAGAATCATCTCATTTGGACTTATGGTTAAAATGTTAAAATTGTTTGAAGCTCTCTGGAATATAAATGAATTTGAATAAAAAGAAACAGCTGGGGGGGTGACGTCGAAGGCGTAAAGCCCAGGGGCGCCAACACTCGTACCGCTTCGCGCGTGTACTGAGTGGCTGACTAGCGGGCCCCGCTAGTCAGGTGGGGGAAGAGGGAGAGAGAAATAGAGAGGGTCACGACTTCGCCGGAGCTCTCGCCGGCGGCGAGGGTTCCTTGGCCCAAACGAGAGGGAGGGATTGAGAGAGGGGACAATGGCGCACCTGCCCGTACCCATAGCGTGGCTAGGGGTGGTCGGACGGCGTCGGAAACTAGCTTGCAAGCGGAGGCAGAACATGGAGGTCGCCGGAGTTGAGGAAGACGGCGAGCAGAGGTCACTCTAGAGGCTCCAAGCGGGCGAGATGGCCTCACCGGAGAGAGGCGGAGGCCTTGGAGGGGTCGCCCAGGCCTGGGAGGGGCTGGAGCTACCGCGGCGACCAGAGGGGATCGCCGGCGAGCTCGAGCTCGGGGACGGCGGCCCGAGGCCTGCCCGGCCGGGCTACGGCTTCCTACTCGATCGTGGGGTGTGTGTGAGTGCTGGATGGTGCTCGAGGAGGCTGGGGGTGGCTCTATTTATAGGCGAGCGTTGAGGATGCTTCGGGCTCTGCCGGTGGACACCTGTCCATGGCGCCCGGCGACGAGCGGCATCAGTGAGAGGGGGAGAAGGCGACGGAGGTCACACGGCCACTGTGGGCGAGCGAAGACGAGCACAGGATCAATGGGATGGCGACGAGCATAGTGCGCTCCGCACTGTTGGGCTGGCCGGACCTTGCCCGTGCTCGCTGCGGCGAGCTCCGGCGTCGGCGAGTGCCAGGGCGGAGTTAAGGACGTTAAGACGATGATGGTGGCAGGGTTTGGCATGGTTGGGCAGGCGGGGGAAGCGAGCACGCTCGAACAGAGCGCTCGGCGTCACCCAGAGCGCGTCAACACGCATGCCTGGCATCGTGGACACGCGTGGTCACCGCGCGAACTCTCTCCTCAGGCCAGCCTTCGTCCAAAAATCATGTCTGGCATGTTGTTCGTGGTAGTTTTGAAGTTTACCACGGTTTGGTTTGGATCCAGGTGCAGTAGAGAAGATTTTACAAGCCAGGTAAGTTTCTGGTCAGTAACTTTGTGATGTTACTGTGGTCAAATGGCTGGGAGTTTGGGGCTGTGCTTTGGAGGCTAGTTATAAGTTACTAAGGTAAAGATGCACAAGAAAGTTTAGGTCAAATGGAGCAAGTAAAATGGTAGTTGCTGTAGAAACCACCATTTCTGTCCAGAACAGAAAAGATTTTCTGTAGCAAAAATATTCCAAAAAGTGATGAAATATTTTTGCTCAGGGAGGTGCCCTAGGGTCCCTAGAATATTTGTGAATTATCTTAGAATTTTCTGAGCCATATAAATTAGGGTTGGCTTGAAGCAAACAGATATGGCTTAGGGTTTTTGAGAGAAAATGAATATTTTTCATTTAAGAAAAATATTCCAAAGGTTATTTTGTGGTGGATCAGAAGTGAAGTGATGGTTTGGGAGAGAAGTGAACACTTGGGTGAAAGCCAAGGATGCCCAAGTGTTTAAGTCCTAATGAAAATATTCAGAAACTCCAAGTTTCAAAAACTTCCAAATGAAATTTCAAGCAAATAAGAAAGGGGAAAAGCCAGGCTGTCACAAACCTCCCCCACTTAGAATGAATCTCGTCCTCGAGATTCGGTTGCTTGGGAAAACCACTCTGGATACTGACTCTTAAGGAACTCTTCTTGCTCCCAAGTTGCTTCTGACTTGGTGTGATGCTCCCACTGAACCTTGAAAATTTTTCTGACTTTGCTGCGAGTGACCCTTTCCACTTGATCCAAAATTTTGGACGGTCTTTCTTCATAAGTTAAATCCTTTGCCAATTCTATCTTAGCCATTGCAGTCTTTTCTCAGGCGAGGATATGCATCGTCTCAATTGCGAAACATGGAACACATTGTGTATTTCTGACAACTCCGGGGGTAGTTCCAGTTGGTATGCAACCGTACCCACTCGAGACATAATTGAGAATGGACCAATGAATCTGGGTGCCAGCTTTCCACAAGTCTGAAATCGCTTAACTCCTTTCATAGGAGTGACTCGGAGGTACACATGTTCTCCGGGTTCAAAACTGACCCGCCGGTGCTTTGCATCATAATAACTCTTCTAACGGGATTTGGCCAATTGCAGTCGGTCTCTGATTTCCCTGACTTGTTTCTCGGCTTCCATCATGAGATCGGTTCCGAAGATATGGCTATCTCCAGCTTGAGACCAATTTAGAGGAGTGCGGCACTTACGACCATATAGAGCTTCATAGGGTGACATCTTTAGACTGGTCTGGAAACTGTTGTTATACGAGAACTCGGCGTATGGCAAGCAATCTTCCCAGTTCGCCCCGTTGGCTAGCACACAGGCTCGCAACATATCTTCGAGTATTTGATTTACTCGCTCTGTCTGACCGTCCGTCTGGGGGTGATAAGCAGTACTATATTTTAGTGCTGTCCCCAAGGCTTGATGGAGGCGGGACCAGAAAGCGGAGGTAAACAAAGAACCTCGGTCGGAAGTGATAGTCCGGGGTACCCCATGCAGACTGACGATTCTGGTTACATACAGTTGCGCCAGTTCATTTGCTCTGTATCTGGTGCCGACCGGGATGAAATGAGCAACCTTGGTTAGGGTGTCCACTATAACCTAGATTGCGTCTTTGCCTCACTGAGTCCTAGGCAATCCGGTGATGAAGTCCATGCAAACATCATCCCATTTCCATTGTGAAACTGGCAGTGGTTGGAGAAGTCCGACTGGCTTCTGATGCTCTGCTTTCACCTTGTTGCATATGTCGCAGCAGGCTACAAAATAGGCAATGTCTTTCTTCATCCCATTCCACTAGAATATTTGTTTAAGGTCTTCATACATTTTCGTACTTCCCGGATGAATGGAATACGAGGATTCGTGTGCTTCTCACAAGATTTTCCTCTTCAAGTCCGGTTGATTTGGTACACAAATTCGTCCACGGAATCGGAGGGTACCGAAGTTGTCCTTGAAGAAATCTGGGGGCTGCCTTGCGTGTTTTTGTAGCTTGGTGTCATCTGGCTGGGCCTTGCGGATTTCCATCTCAAGTGTGGGGGTAACTTCCAAAATATTAGTGAGGCCAGCATCCACGATGACCAAGTTGAGCTGAGCGATCTCCTCCTGAAGTTCGGTAGGCAATGATTTTAACATGACATTTAAGCTGACGGGCTTTCGACTGAGCGCATCGGCAACGACGTTGGCCTTGCCTGGATGGTAATTTATTCCAAGGTCATAATCCTTGACCAACTCTAACCATCTTCGCTGACAGAGATTTAAATCTGGCTAAGTGAAGATGTACATGAGGCTGTTGTGGTCGGTAAAAATTTGGCACGTTTTTCCAATGAGATAGTGCCTCCAAATTTTTAATGCATGAACCACTGCAGCCAATTCCAAATCATGAGTAGGATAATTTCCCTCATGTGGTCGTAGTTGTCGTCATGCATAGGTTACTACCTTGCCTTCTTGCATCAATACACAACCAATACCTTGTCTGGAGGCATCGCAGTACACGTCGAAGCTGCGATAAATGTCTGGAAGAGTCAATACGGGTGCGGTTGTCAGACGCGTCTTTAGCTCATAAAAACTCTTCTCACAGTCCTTGGCCCACTCAAACTTTGTATCCTTTTTGAGCAGTTCCGTCATAGGTTTAGCAATTTTGGAAAACCCTTCAATGAAACAACGATAGTATCCAGCTAATCCAAGGAAACTCCGGATCTGTGTTACAGTTGTGGGCGGTACCCAATCGAGCACATCCTTTACTTTGCTCGGCTCCACGGCTATGCCTTCGGCGGATAGTACATGCCCGAGAAACCCAACTTGCTTGAGCCAAAATTCGCACTTACTGAACTTGGCGTATAGCTGATGGTTGCGGAGCCGTTGTAGCACTGCCCGGAGATGATCCTTATGCTCTTCTTCACTCTTGGAGTAAATGAGGATGTTTTCAATAAAGACTACCACAAATTTGTCGAGGAAGTCCATGAACACCTTGTTCATCATAAGCATGAAGAAGGCAGGGGCATTGGTGAGACCAAAGGACATCATAGTATATTCGTAAAGACCGTATCGTGTAGTGAATGCGGTCTTAGGAATATCTTCTCTTTTAATCTTGAGATGATGATACCCGGTCCGTAAATCGATTTTTGAGAATACTTTAGCCCCACTGAGCTGATCGAACAGATAATCAATCCTTGGCAGTGGGTATTTATTTTTGATGGTGACCTCATTCAGCTGGCGATAATCTATGCACATACGGAGACTGCCATCCTTTTTACCCATGAAGATTGCAGGTGACCCCCACGGTGAAGAGCTGGGACGAATATAACCTTTCTGGAGTAATTCGTCAAGCTGTTTCTTTAGTTCCACTAGTTCAGATGAGGGCATCCGGTAATACTTCTTGTATAATGGTGCGGTTCCGGGCACAAGATCTATGGCAAATTCCAGTTCCCGATCTGGTGGCATGCCTGGCAGTTCTTCTGGAAACACATCAGGGTACTCACTGACCACAGGAATAAATTCCAATTCGACCACAGCAGTGCACACTAGTTCTGGCTTGGGTATATGCTTGCGAGCATAGAATTTGGTGAGCTGCCCATTCAGACTAGTTAAATTGACTTCTCGGGTTGCGCAGTTTATACAAACGTGATATTTGGTCAGCCAATTCATTCCCAATATAATATCCAACTGTTCAGACTCAATGATTATCAAAGATGTTGGAAAGTGGACCCCGTTGATATTGATCTCTAGATCACGGCAGACTTGATTGCTCTTGATTATAGATCCCGGGGTTTGTACCAGCATATTTTTGCCCAAAATTTTGCAAGGAAAATTGTTTTGGGCGGCAAAACTCCGAGAAATAAAAGAATGGGAAGCCCCAGAGTCAAATAAAATTACTGCAGGTATGTCATTAACAGAAAACATACCAATGACGACTTCTGGCTTCTCTTGGGATTCATCGGCGGAGATATGATTCACGTGCCCAGTGAAGTTTTGGTGGGTTGGCCCTGACTCCATAAAGTTGACTTGTGGCCTGCTCAGCGCATTCACCTTGTGGTTCTTGGGGCACTGTTTGGCATAATGTCCGGGCTGCCCACAAGTGAAACAAGAATTATTGCGCTGCTGCTCCTCATGCATTGGATTGGCCCCAACATTCTGGACTTGAGTGGTGGTCTTGTTAACATTCTGCTGCCAATTTGGCCGGTATTCCACCTGAGTCTGCTGCCAGGTACAATCCTTTTGCATAGGTTGCCCATCCTTCTTTGGCTTAAACTTGCGCTTGTTGTCGTTAACAGGCCTATTATCTGATATAAGCTTGTGTTCCCATTCAGCAATGAATGCCTTGTCTACCAGAGTTTGGAAATTCGTGAAATCAAACATACTGAGAGCACACCGAAGTTGCGGATTTAAACCTCCAAGAAATCTGTCCATCTTCCTTTCTTCGGTGTCTACGTCATACAGAGAGTAACGGGCCAGATGATTGAATTTTTGCAGATACTCAGCCACAGATTGATTTCCTTGGACAAGCGCGAGAAATTCACGCTGCTTGGCCTTCATAACTCCAGTAGGGATGTGATATTTGCGGAACTTATCCTTGAATTTTTCCCAGGTGACTTCCTCATCAATCGGCCACATGGCTTTTGTATTTTCCCACCATATGGGAGCTGCGCCTTCAAGGTAATGGGTTGCAAATAGGACTATCATTTCCTTCAGTACGGGCGATCTCAAGCTTTTTCTCCATGGTGCGCAACCAATCATCTGCATCCAATGGGTCAACAACCTGATTGAAATTGGGTGGATTGGTCCTCTGAAAATCTGATAGCTTTGAGTGATGACCATTCTGATTTCCATTTTGTCCAACTATAGCTTGCACACTTCTCAATATTTCAATCAGATCATTGTTCCTTTTTTCTTCAAACATACGCAGAACTTGCTCGGTGGAGGGAGGATCAGGCGGAGGAGGTGGTGGCTGAACGTACGGCTCGGGAGAATATCCTGCCTGTCGTGTGGAACGACGAACAGGAGTTCCCTCACGAACGTTGCTACTGCCGCCTCCCCGCGTCATCCTATTGAGTATTTTTCCCAATGCAACGAAATCGAGATGAGAGACATCCAAGAATAAAATTGGGGAAAAGCCAGCAACAATTCTCGAAAAAGACAAAAGAGCGAAGAGAATACGGCGATTAAAGTCCCATCATAATTATGCATAGACTCATACATGAAAATTTAACAACCTGACTGGTTCCACTACTCTCATACATGAAGCATCATGACTCGTACAACTACATCTGTACACCATCTAGGCGACTACGAATACTCAAAGACACTACTGCTCTGCTGGTGCTGCGGTGTCCTCCCCTGAAGCGGTCTCAGATCCCGAACTGACGTGGTTAACGGAAACCTCCGGGTTAAAGGTAACACGACGACGCTGCCTCGAGGGCTCTCCCTCAGGGGCAGGGGTAGGATGAAGCATCGGGGCTGCAGGAGTAGCAAGAAGTGAGACCACTTGGCAGGAGTACTGAGAGGGTTCACGGCCGGAACGCCTGTGCTACTCGGGGGAGTAACCAGCGAAATAGGGGAGCTAGAGCTAACTGGGACATAAGGGGTAAATCCCAATGAGGATGGAGTAGTGGTGGATCTAGTAGTGACCAAGGTAGCGGCTAAAGCAGTACAGGCACGAGTCAGCTCTCGAGCCAGCTCGTGGATCATCAGATAGCTAGCAGTGATATAGCGAGCAAGATGGCTAGCAACACTATCAGACTCCGGGTTAACGAGAGGAAAACGGACACGACCGTTGTCATGCAGAGATGGGTAGTAATAGAATCCTGGGTGATGCTGCATTTGAACCTTGGTATAATGAAGCTCGACAAGGACCTCAAATGCGGCAAACTGGACAGCCTGAGAAGCGGTGGAGGCGTAACCGCTCCGAGAAGTGCGAGTGTAAGAGCCGGAATCGGAACTGGTGCGCAGAGTAACCACTGCGTGATACTCATACACTGAGTCTGCTAGACGCTCCCGGTACACACGGTAGACTGGTTCGTCTCCGTGAGGGTACAACCGACGCCACACGTTGCGGAGAAGGTGCGGTGACGTGTACGGCATCAACTGCAACTGGCACGGATACGGCACCGGAGCCATCTACACTCACGACCATTAACAGGTTAGCATAAAAATAATAATCAAATGACTACAATGCAACAACCAGCTATAACTGCTACCGACACTCACATTTACTCGTGTCTAGCGTCCAGTTAACACGTCGTAGTCTAGCGTGTCCTACAGTTAGCGCGGCTCTGATACCAACCGTTGTGGCACCCCGGCTCAGAGCGACCGGTTTACCCTGCATTGCCAGCCCAGAGATCATGTCTTCTGGCAACACACAACATATTGGTACAGAAAACAACCGCTTTATTGATGCTAGCGGAACAGAGTTCATATTACAACAGTGGTCGAGGTCAAGCGGCACACTCGGTGCGGCGGAACAATATGTACATTATTTAGTGAACATAAAGGGGCCTCGACTCGAACAACTATGTGGCAGCGGAATAACGTCGTAGCGGAAGCTCCATATCACAGGGACACTGATGTGGACACGATCTAGACTCGAACAGCGCTCCTTTCCAACGAGACTTTCCTGAAATCTGGCATGACACGCCAGGTCACTACATTGAATGTACTTGCAAGCTCACAACAAGCATAATCATAATGACAAACAATATCATGATATTTAACCAAGTATTAATAATGCAACATTATATGTCAACATGCTGTGATCAAGCCCAAACATCCCTCAGGACAGCTTACCAACTGTGATCATCTCTGGACCACAAACACACCACCATAGTGGTCTTTCTCAAGAACAACTCGTGATCCTTACGGCGATCACAACCACGACCATCATTTGGTCCCAAATACCTTGATGGCTTTTCTGCCATCCATTGACAATGCAAAGTTCATAGCTTAGTGTGCAATTTTTATTAAACGTTGACTCATGGTGGGACCTAGTACGAGGTGTCCGTGACCGTGGACTCGGCTATCGATAGATTATACACTCTGCAGAGGTAGCACACTGTACCCACACCACGGAAACCATGGCCTCGCATTCCCATTCGGGTGGACCAACGGCATTCCGACAAAACCCCTCCATTGCCACAGCACTCTCCCGGCCACTCCGACCCAAATCCCCAACGGGCTGGTCCTGGGTGGCCCCGTGTGTACCAAAGACACCCCGACCATCGTCGTGGTCAAAACACTCCCACTCGGGGACTCGGTACCATAATCTCATCAACGAGCACACAAGATTATGTGTGCTTACCGGGCCAGGGCAAACACGACATAATCTTCCCTAGATGGAGGCACCGACCAGAGGCCGTGTCAATGGACCGAATCAAGGCCTTCCCACAAGGCAAATGTGGTTGCACTGGAAAGAAACTCGATTCAGCGGCACCGTGACCCAGTCAACGGTATATTCAAGTTGAGTTATATTCAGGATTAACTTTTAACTAAAAATGACCGGTGTCATAGCATGCCATGAAATGCAAAACAACACATGCTTCACATATTGATAAAAATGACCGACGTCATCCATATGCACACCAAGCATAAACATCAACAACTCATATTACTCTACTTGCTCAAAATGACTCACAACTTAACCAAAATATTTTGCAACAAGTTTTATTAATTTCCTACGCAAGAAAGTAACTCCGATAAATTTTTCATATGCTTGACCAAAAGATATCATTATCAACAACTCTTAATTTCTTTATCACTAAGTTGGGTTCAAACATTCTGTAAGACAAGTAATATGATTAAACAAGTATTTAACAGAATATTTTCTAACAAATTTTTATCAATTTAAGAATGCAAACACAAAGCTTTAAATAATTACTAACATGCATAACAAAATTATTTCTAACATCACCTCAAATAAATTTTAACTTGCTTTACCCACTTAAACTAGTTTCAACTATTCTGTAAATCAAGCATAACAACTGAGCAATACTTAACAGAATACAAATAATTCAATAATTATTTAAATGCATGGGTTAATCATTTCATTTAAGTGAGAAAATCAGAAATATTGAAATGGCATCATAAAAATGTTGCTGTGGCTTGCCTTAGTGCAGATGAGGTTCACAAGCCTCCTGGTGATCCTGAAGACAAGCCTCACCTTCTGAAAATATTTTAAACACAAAAAGAGAATATCAAAAACACTTCTGAAATTCACCAGAAATTCTAAACAGCTCAGAAAAATCTCATCTTTGGTGAGCCGTTAGATTTCCTTTCAAAGAACACAATGCAAAAAGAATCATCTCATTTGGACTTATGGTTAAAATGTTAAAATTGTTTGAAGCTCTATGGAATATAAATGAATTTGAATAAAAAGAAATAGCTGGGGGGGGGTGACGTCGAAGGCGTAAAGCCCAGGGGCGCCACCACTCGTACCGCTTCGCGCGTGTACTGAGTGGCTGACTAGCGGGCCCCGCTAGTCAGGTGGGGGAAGAGGGAGAGAGAAACAGAGAGGGCCGCGGCTTCGCCGGAGCTCTCACCAGCGACGAGGGCTCCTTGGCCCAAACGAGAGGGAGGGATTGAGAGCGGGGACGATGGCGCACCTGCCCGTACCCTAGCGTGGCTAGGGGTGGTCGGACGACGTCGAAAACTAGCTCGCAAGTGGAGGCAGAACATGGAGGTCGCCGGAGTTGAGGAAGACGGCGAGCAGAGGTCACTCCAGAGGCTCCAAGCGGGCGAGATGGCCTCACCGGAGAGAGGTGGAGGCCTTGGAGGGGTCGCCCAGGCCTTGGAGGGGCTGGAGCTACCGCGGCGACCAGAGGGGATCGCCGGCGAGCTCGAGCTCGGGGACGGCGGCCCGAGGCCTGCCCGGCCGGGCTACGGCTTCCTACTCGATCGTGGGGTGTGTGTGAGTGCTGGATGGTGCTCGAGGAGGCTGGGGGTGGCTCTATTTATAGGCGAGCGGCGAGGGTGCTTCGGGTTCCGCCGGTGGACACCTGTCCACGGCGCCCAGCGACGAGCGGCGTCAGTGAGAGGGGGAGAAGGCGACGGAGGTCACGCGGCCACTGTGGGCGAGCGGAGACGAGCACATGATCAAGGGGATGGCGACGAGCACAGTCCGCTCCGCACTGTTGGGCTAGCCGGACCTTGCCCGTGCTCACTGCGGCGAGCTCCGGCGTCGGCGAGTGCCAGGGAGGAGTGAAGGACGTCGAGACGATGATGGTGGCGGGGTTTGGCATGGTTGGGCAGGCGGGGGAACAAAGCACGCTCGAACAGAGCGCTCGGCGTCACCCAGAGCGCTCGACATGCATGCCTGGCATTGTGGACACGCGTGGTCACCGCGCGAACTCTCTCCTCAGGCCAGCCTTCGTCCAAAAATCATGTCTGGCATGTTGTTCGTGGTAGTTTTGAAGTTTACCACGGTTTGGTTTGGATCCAGGTGCAGTAGAGAAGATTTTACAAGCCAGGTAAGTTTCTGGTCAGTAACTTTGTGATGTTACTGTGGTCAAATGGCTGGGAGTTTGGGGCTGTGCTTTGGAGGCTAGTTATAAGTTACTAAGGTAAAGATGCACAAGAAAGTTCAGGTCAAATGGAGCAAGTAAAATGGTAGTTGCTGTAGAAACCACCATTTCTGTCCAGAACAGAAAAGATTTTCTGTAGCAAAAATATTCCAAAAAGTGATGAAATATTTTTGCTCAGGGAGGTGCCCTAGGGTCCCTAGAATATTTGTGAATTATCTTAGAATTTTCTAAGCCATAAAAATTAGGGTTGCCTTGAAGCAAACAGATATGGCTTAGGGTTTTTGAGAGAAAATGAATATTTTTCATTTAAGAAAAATATTCCAAAGATTATTTTGTGGTGGATTGGAAGTGAAGTGATGGTTTGGGAGAGAAGTGAACACTTGGGTGAAAGCCAAGGATGCCCAAGTGTTTATGTCCAAATGAAAAGATTCAGAAACTCCAAGTTTCAAAAACTTTCAAATGAAATTTCAAGCAAATAAGAAAGGGCAAAAACCAGGCTGTCACAGACGTGAGGAGCGGGGAAATCCGCACCCACCCACATGCCACCATTCCTGCAGCCCCTCATGTGCAGTTTCAACGTGCGCAGCTGTTCGAGCTCCATCGCCCTTGAGAATGGAGTAGGGAGACGGAGGCGGCCCCGCGAGGGCTTGTACAATCTGATGATGAACTCCAGAGGTTGGTCCCTGACGTGGCCTTCCATCGAGGGAGGGATTGCCGGCGGGGGCGCAATCAGAGCGCCACCCTGTCCTACTCGGCCCCATGCGGCATGACGACCACGACCTCGCCCCCTTCCACCTCCTCTCGTAGCAGGCTTCGCCCCCGCATCTTCGGAGGGAGGAGGGAGACGTTGTCGAGCAAAAGTTCTCGTCGCCGCTGGAACAACGCCGGACCCTCGACCTCTCACCATGATAGGCGAGGACTACTGCAGGAATGGAGGGAGAAGGAGTTGTGGGGAAACGCCTCGCCCCGCGTCCCCTTTTATAGGAGAGGAGGGCAGGGGCTAGATTTTTCCATGAAGGTGGCCGCCCCGTTTGACCAGTCCGGCCCCCCCTCGCCATTAACGGCTCGAAGAATCAAGGCCGACCCCCTGCACCAATCGACAACGCCTGTCTTTCTGCCATGGCGCTCATTCCCACGCCCTCCGCATCCGCCACCAACCTTGCACAATGCATGCAATACACATGGCAGAAGCACTTGGAGCGGGAAAGGTAATGGGGTGGCGGTTACCGCCCCGTGAACGTGGGACATGGGTACCCTACAGATCGTGGCCCATTATCTCCCCCACTGCAATTGGCATTATGCGACACACGGGAGAACCGGAAACTAACCTAGGCTCAGGTTAATGAAGAAGCAAAGAAGATCTCAAAGGACAAGCAACTACTACCATCTTGCCTGTGCATTGGATAGGGCCTACCCCGACGACGCCTGGCAGGGCGTTCGAGCCAGGCCCCGGGGCTCCTGTCAGTGCAACAAACCCTGGGTCTATTGCCCAGACCGTGCACATGCCTAAGAGCAAGGTTGCAACATCGAAGACCAGACCAAGCCAAAGAGATCAGATCTTTGAGGAACCAGAGTGGGATCAAGAAGACCAAGTCAAGCCAAAGGAGCAAGATACCACTAAGGGAAAACCTCCCTTGCCGGGCAGGCGAGCCTGGCGAGGACGAGGTTACCCCGAAGACAAACCTCAAGACCGTCCTGGCAGGCCTGTCGGGCCCTATGAAGGCAAACTACCCTGCCAAGGCTCCACTGCTCCACCTCACAGCAATGCAAGTCATCGATCGGTGCAGTATCAAGCCACCAAGTGAATAAGTGGTTGTTTCTTGCCACATGGCAGCCACTTCCTATGGAAATCACCTCCAAATGACACTCGTCCAGAGACGTGTCATGCAGGCAGGAGAGAATGTGGCAGAACAACCCGACAAGGCTTGCCGGGCATGCCATGATGTGACACTAAGTGGCACATTTAATGCGCCCTGCCCTGTCTGCAGAGTTAGGTATGATAGCACTATTTGCTATCTAATCAGTACACAATGACTGATTTGCCATTGTGGTGACCCCTTGATCTATAAAAGGAGGCCCGTGGCAACCATAGAAAGGATTCAAACCCTTGTACACTCATATGCGCGCAGCCGTTCTCGCCTCGAGGCAACCCTGCCGGGCTAGAGCGCTGCGTTTCCACCACAATCCACCATCAATCCACCAAAGCAGGAGTAGGGTTTTACGCCTCGCGGCGGCCCGAACCTAGGCAAAATTGCCCGTGTGATCTCTGTCGTGTTGTGCAATGTTCTCCGCTCTTTGTGCCATGTGTTCACCCCCTGCCGAACCACAAGGGACTCATGGCCCCATAGGTGTCCGTGGTTTCCCATGACAATGTGTAAACACAGTTCTCCCTGGCGAATGGAAGTTGCATAGCATGGTAATCATCGCCGGTGATATGATCGATGATTGGTTGGATGATCGAATAATTGAGCCCGAGGAACATGGAGTGGTTGCTGAGGCTGTAAACCCGCCTCCAGTTGAATACGCCTAAAATCATGATGGCCAGTTGAACGAGTGATAAACCACCACCCATTGACTTGTATATTTCCATGTCCCGAAATCATGAAGGCTAGCGCAATTCCGTCTGCTGCAACAAATTAAATTGGAGACCAAAAGGACACAAATATACAATCATGTTCAGAGTATGTGTGGAATTAAGATTATTTTAACAGTGACACAGATCATAGACAGAGAATTGCAATGCCGTGGTCATAATCGTATCCAAGTTAAAAAATTAAGCCAATGGCTTTCATATTGTAGCAATATGTCATGGTTCAGACATCATGTAAAAATGAGAGGAAAACAGCTATGACAGGGCCTACTCATATTCTACCATAGCAGTTAGTACTGTTCTCATATCAGCTCTAACAATAACATGTGTGGTTATAAAAATCTTGGAAATGAGAATAACATATAGCAATCATGAGGTTATACTCATAATATCTATTCTAACAATCATTAGATGCCAATTGTTCTCATATCAACTCCAACAATAACATGTGTGGTCGTAAAAATCTAGGAAATGAGAGGAACATATAACAATGATGTGGTCATAAACATACTATCTATTCTAAATTTCTAACAATCAGCGGGCAGTCGTATTCATAAGGTAAAGATGAGATGAGATAGAACAATTACACGACGATAGATTCCACCAGTATATGCAGCCAATCTGTGCATCGACCGTGTAAACGATGCCATCATGGACTATAGCAAAAATGGAGGGTCAACATGATTGATGATGAGCCATAACAAGGCAATGAGCTTGTAATCCATGTAGTCTTCTGATGGCGTGGGCACTTCGCAGATTACAACCTTCAGCAAACGGAGGTCGCACCAAAAGCTCGACGCGTCTCGTGCGTAGTAGGCAGGAGTGTCCGGCGGGCCGCGAGGCTCGATGCCGGCGGTATACAATGATGGAAGGGTGATCTCTCGCTGGGTGTAGATATCCACAAGACGCCACGAACTACTCGATTGGTGGATAAGGACGATCTAGTTGGCCTTCATGCCCACCCCATAGTGGCCGCACATGAAGGACAGGTGGACTGGTAGTGGTAGCATGTCGAGGGGCACCATGACAACCTCCGTAGGATTGTCAAGTCGGTTTCTGAGCCAACTTGGAGCATCGGGCATCAGCAAGCAGGGTGTCTTGAAAAGGGCCAACCAGTTGCAGACGAGTAGACGGTACAAAGACACCGAGCATGCGGCCAGACGCACGGTGCTGAGCAGGTCCATTCGATTATAGATCTGCTCCAAGAGAACATCAGGGAGGGAATTCTAATCGCGGCTCTGCATGTCAGTCGGTTCTGCCATAGGTTTTTTAGGGCACTGAGTGATTGGGGTTTTCGGTTCCTGCGAGCGAGGGGGAAGTGGATTCGGGCGAGCGAGCGAAGAGGATGGCGTGTGTGGCCGAGAAGTGAGCAGGGGGATATGGTACGCACGAGCTACTAAGGAAGATGGCGCGGGCGGGCAAGCAGTGAGTGGGGGGAAATGCTGTGCGGCCAACGATGGGGAAGAGAGGAGGAAGAAGAGGGAAAGACGGGCAAGAAAGTGCATTAAATCTCAATTCTACTAGTACTACTACCAGGATATACCGTCCTTTGGAGTGTAAATAGTTAATCCGATGACATGTGGGTCTACCTCAAGAGGGACCATATGTCATTTAATGGAAGAGAGAGGTGCGTAGGCGTATTTGCAGAAGCGTGCTCCACTGGCAAACATGATGGCAGTACTGGGTAAGGCTGATTTAGTAACACCAACACGCTGGTTCAGCTTATTAATTAAGTGTCCCATCTGCTGCAGCGTGTATTGTCACTTCACTGTGAAGACTAGTTGAATAGTTCTCTCTGACCGAGATGGGGAATAATGGATCGCCAAGACTTCCTATCTACAGTATCCCTATGCCCCTACTCTCATCCTGTGCAACAAGATGAAACATTGGCCAAGGCACCCGCGCCAATAATGTAGGAGTACTAGTAGTATTTTGTGTCAAACTTTGACCATCTATTTAACTAATAAAATGTTAATGCATGTCACCAAAAATCATATCACTAGATTCGTATTTGAACATAGTTTTTAATGGTATAGTTTTTTATGACATGCATTGGCACTTTGTTAGTTAAATTTACGGTTAAAATTTTACACTAAGTACGAAGGGGGCCAATAAACTAGGACAGAGGTTTAAATACAGGTTAATAAAAAAATCATCAACCAAGGTAGTAGTAAATGATGAGTGCCCGAAGAATTTTTTTCTGAAAGTACTCAATAATGGGCTCGTTTTCCCTCAAGAAAATTGTGTTTACAAACGTATTAATTGGAATGCATGCGTGAGGAACAAAAGACCAGAACTTTTACACAAATTGGTGAGTTTTCTCTTCTCACACGCAACATTTTAATGAAGCTTGAAATATGAATATGTCAATGGGAGGGAGTAAAAGCCTCATGCATGCATGCATGCAACATGCAACACTCACACGTACACATGCACGCACGCAACACTCACGCATCGATGCGGCACACAACACACAACGCAACACACACGTTCACGCTCAAGTGCTCAACCTACTCCCTCCGTCCGTGAAAGACTGTACATATAGAGATTTACACATTGACCAAGAGGAACTGGAACTTCATGGCATAATTAACGCCCGAAAGTAGCACACTTATGTGTGCATGCGACCATTGAGAGAACAATATTAAATGAAGGTTGTTGCATGTTGTAATTAAGGATAGACATGCAGCCTATAGCTAGAGCACAAGTTGGTGCATTAGTCAATCAATACCGATTAGATTAAAGGCTAAGTGCATTGGAAGTGTAGATGTACACTCTTTGTTGGAAAATTTTCTAATGCTAGATGTACAGTTTTTCACGGATCGAGGGAGTACACGTGCATGCACTCACATACAGAACCAGGGTGGTTCGTGCGCAAGGGTTGGACTCCTGTCGCGCCTGCTTTAAGTTTTGTTTAATTGATTTCTTTGCTCTGCCAACTGACAGGTGGGACCCCGAAACTAGGTGTCAATTCAACCAGTCAACAAAGTGCCACGTCGACTATGCGGCCGGTCAGTATGGTGCAATATGGTGCTCTATGGTGAGCTAGTGACTGTATAATCACCACAAAACTATATAGTGACCATAATGAGCGTATTGTCCATTGTGGGTAGAAGCTAGTCGCCAGAAGCGAAGCAGCGATCTTTCGGGCCGGAAAGGTTCTATTTTTCTGACGAGTAAGCTACCGCAAAATGAATGAAGGAAAAAGGCCTCAGGATTAGAAAGACTAAAGAGGCATGGAGGGACCTCTTCCAAAATTCATGGACCTAAAATGGAACATGAAATGGAATAGGCGACTTGACCAAACAAGTTCCAATTCTGTTATTTCAACTACACCAAATGATCTTTTGAATTGGTCAAGACTCTCCAGTTTATGGCCCCTTCTATACAGTACCATACCTTGACTGCCAGTGTATTTTCTCGTTTCAAATTAAGCCATATTAACCGGAAAGGACGCATTATGGACTAGTACTACTACTTTGATGTGTCCCATCAACTCGCCAAACGAGGAGAAGCTTGCTTACTACGCCCTCTCTCTCGCCCACGTGCCATGGCTCACAGGACGAGGAGAAGCTTGCTTACTACATACGCCTACACCCTCTCCGTCGCCCACGCACGCGGTGGCTCGCAGGACGAGGAGAGAGTTTTAACTACAGCGCCCTCTCCCTCTCCCTCTCCCTCGCCCTCGCGGTGGACGTGCAGCGGTTAATTCAGTGTCAGATTGCCAGAAGCATATTGTACTGTAGTATCATCATTGTTGGACCTTTGGAAGAGGCGAAGAGCCAAGTGCAAGGTTCACAGGAGTACGAACTATTGAACCTCCTGAAGAGGCAAAGAGCCAAGCGCAAGGTTTATAGTCGTTGTCGTCCTAGTACTACAACTACAACAAACGATCGCTACTATATGATGCCGCCACGTCACCTATATCCAAAGCTGTGCCACCTTTTTTTCTCAAAGAGCGTGTTGGAGCCCATGCAACAGCCACACAAGTTGCACGTACACATAACATATTTACTAGTAATAAATTGTAAAGGACAAATTCCAGTATATCACAGAAGTTCATTTCCACTTCATGTGATAAATTTGTGCACGACTAGACTAGATATATTGACAGCGCTACCATTCACAATTTACCATACTCCACTTACACGTTATAGATGGGCTCTATGTCCTCCTCTAGGTTCCAGTCCTAGGTGTTCTTCATAGATGGCACGATCCATAGCGGTGGGCAACGGGAATCATTGTCGCAGCTTTCTAGTCCGATCCCACACGATGGAGACTCATCCAAGCTGAAGCGGCATAAATCAGGGATAGCGTGTCCCAGCATGTCGTTCATACAGCGGTGCGCACTGAAGACACAACCATGCTTCATGAACGGAAAGCCTTCGGTGTCGTGCACGGAAGGTGGCATCCGCTTCACAATGGGGTAGCTGTCCCCAATGAAAAGCGAGTACTCTCCAAGAGTGTTCCTCGGCACCCACATAGCATCACGGAGGTCGAACTCGGGACCGTTCATCTGGTACACGCGGCATCTCAGATCTAGACACATAGTGATCTACATGGTCAAGGTCCATGCATAATAATGTTGTGCTCAAATATGGCGGTCAGTAATATTGTGCAGCAAATAGTACTAGTCCGGTATAGAGGAAGTAAAATAACCGTCTTATTATATATAGCCACTCTTGGCTACATGGATGAGATAATAAGACATGGAAAAACAAAAATGGTGGGAGCTAGTGGGTTCAAGTCTTCAAGGGCCTAGCTAGCTATATGCGTCCTCCAAGGTAAAAAGTACTAGTACTAGTAAGTAGTACTACAATGAAAGAGAAGGCGAGAGGGTTAAAAAATATAATACTAAATTGTAGTAGTAGTATGGTAAACATGTCCCAGTCAAGAAAAGAAAATAACTAACAAGTACTACTACTCTAACACACAACAAGGAGAAAATGGAATACCTGGGTAGATGGTGACAGTCCGATCGTGGTAGATTGTGTGACCATGTTGCACATCAGTGGTACCATGCACTACAAAGAAAATACACTTCCGTGATGATACGTGTTTGTCACAGTAGGTCACAATTTCTATCATGCATGTACATCCATGACGATTTTATGATAGAATCAAGATAGTCATACCTGTGCTATCGTAGAAGTGTTCCATGACATCACCAAAATTATCATCACGGAAGTGTCCACTTCCATGACGATAAATCACGCGTCATAGAGGTGCTTTCGTCAAGGGTAACCGACACATGGCATCCACTGTAATAGGTCGCCGTTAAGCTATTGGGTTCCGGTTTGGATTCGATAACCCGTTAACAGCCCTGACCAATGGGAATTTTCCACATGTAAAATTATCATTCGCCGGAGTATCCACGTGTCAGCTCAGTGTTGGGACAGATGTCATCGAGCGAATGGACAGGACACACCAATGATACGTTGACACATGGAATGGCCCAACAGTGGCCCATTCAAGTCAAAAGGCCGGCCCGTTTGACTTAGTAAAAAGGTAGCGGCCCGCCCCACCGATGGCCTGTTAATGGCTTGTTCGCATGTAGCCCATTTACAGCCCGCTAACTCACGACCCGTTATAGCCTAAAGGAATTAGGCCCAGTAGCGCCATATGGGCCATCCAATATGATTCCAGCCCAATGTATCTTCTGGCCCATGTATTGCCCATGACGTCTTTTGGCCCATATGAGGCCCTTTCTATATCTTGGCCCATAAACGGCCCGTGGTGAAACTGGCCCATAATGAACATTATATAGCTTTATACCCATTAACGGCCCATCATTCCATTGGGCTGTTTCAGCTCGTGTTATCTTTTGGACTTCTAAGGGCCCATTTATTATTGGGCTCATTTCCGGCATTCGATTACTTACGGTCCATTACTGGCCTGTTCTACTTGTGGGCCAAATTCAGCCCGTGGTTAAAGTCGGCCCGTCTGTGGCCCTTTAATCCGTTGGGCCATTTTCATGGCATTATCACATATGGCCCATTAACGACCCGTTATGCCTGCCATTCGAATTAATCCCGTTGTACACATGGGCCAGTTAACGGCCCGAAAACAGACGATTCCCATTATAGCACATTGACAGCCCATATTGCGGTCCGTTAATTGTCCATGAAAGTACGGGCCATGTTTGGCCAATCGATCATACGGCCCGTAGAAGTCCCATTGAATCTACGGCCCGTAGAAGGCCCATGGATCATATGGACCTTAGGAGGCCCACTATAACAGGCAGCAGGACTACTTCTAAAATAAAAAGTTTACCACGGAAAAAGAACTGCAGCGACTACCAGCAAAAAAAATAAACAAGATAATAAGGAAATAAATAAGCAACTTACGCTAGGCTATTGCGGCTATTACAAATATTAAATCCACTGGGCATCATAGTTCACCAGCAGTGCAAATATAGTGAACAAAGCAGCATATTGCATACACTGCGCGTCTAAATTGGCCACGAGTGAAAATAAACGCGGCAGCAAAACAAGTCCAGAACTGAAACCACTTCAGAAGTGCTCAAGAAACGATATCCTGGATACCCACCATGCTGGCAAGAAGCTTAGCAAGCTTATTAGTTTTCTCTTGTTTGGCACTAAAATCATCTAGTGCTTGCTGTTGCACCAGAAAGTATGCATTTAAATTCTGCAGGGACTTCCTTAGTCCTTCGACTTCTTGCCGCACCACAGCTGACTGATGCCTTTCAGCTTGTAGCTGAGACTGAAGAAGGTGAAGTGATTCAGGTAGCGAGTTTGAAGAGCTTGTGCCAGCGGTAGTGGCCAGTAACTCGAACACTACATCAACGCAGGACTTTGGGGTTGTCTCACTGTCTACAAGATCGTTTTTATCACCTTTCTTGGAGACCAACTGGGTTGTCTCACTATCTTGAACCTTATCTGCATTACTTTCTCTACCATTGCATAATGGGGTGCTCTTCTCCAATATTCTGTTGGCATTCTACAAGAGAAACAAGCAGACACATCATAGGTTTAGCATGTAGTACATGAAACTCATTTTGGTAAACCGGTTCAGTAGTAAGGTGGACAGGATAACAGCATGAAACAAACATATATCTATGTACTATGGTCACTGTATTGTCCATATCATTCTAGTTTATGTTGCCAAATCAAGATAGAGACACAGTTCAAATGATATATTTTTAAGACACAACAGCATAGACAGAATATAAGTGTGAGAAACTATACAACACTGGCAACACTTGTAATGTGTATGACATGAGAACATAACTATTTATACAACTGAAACTAAAATAAAAATAGAGCAAGAAGTTAGAACAACAATCCAGTTAAATAAATAGGTTTAAAACATACTTGTTGCGCCATTAGAGTTTCAATTGGATTCTTCAAATTCGAAATTAGTTGGTATGAGTAAATACAGTGATGCAAGAGCAAAGGAGTATGGACCATAGCTACGGAATCTGACCTGAGAACAGTTGATCTTCTACTTTCAACGTGGAGTTTGGGTTCGCGGTGGTGGTCTTCGTGCTTTTTTGCACTACAGTTGCTTTACAAACTTCTCATGTGGGGGTACTCTGTGGTGGACATGGTGCTGTGTCAACTAGAAGTGGGTTACTATCCGCTGGTGTTGGGGTTAGATGGGGTGTAGTTGGGGTGTAGTTGGTTCTCTGTCCAACGGTGTAAGTGTACAATCTGGAAGACTCTTGATTATGTGTGGTGGGGCTAGTTCATGGGCCAGTACAACCATGGTTCTATCTGCATCGACGGGTAGCACCGTCTTTTGTGAAGAACATATTTTTACTCCCTTAGATACTGCCATCACCCCCTCCAATTCAAATGACTGATAAACAAGAAAAGAAATTGAACGTACAGACATTGTATGATAGACAGATGTGGTAATTCACATATATGTTGTCTAACCAAACAGGACAACATGACACAATTTCACATATATGATGGCTAACTAAACAGGATAGCATGACACAGTTTCAGATATATGATGGATAATTTAACAGGATATAATGTCATAATTCAACATATGATGAGTATCTAAATAGGATGACATGACAAAACTATATGATATCTTTCTAAAATAGGTTGGGATGAAATAATTCACATACATGTTGTCTAAGTATACAGGATGTCATGATATAATTGACATAATTGATTCATATACTAAGCAGCTGGCACTCGCATGTATGATCTCTAAACTATGCAGATGGAATTGAATATTCTGCATATGATGTCTAAACTAAGCGATGCAAGACACCATATGCATGATATGAGAAATATAAACATTGCAAGTTAGAGCATACACCTCAGGTGGGATATAGGACTGGTCATTTGTCTCTGAATCCTCCTCTGAGGAGCTACCTGTAACCATCGAGATATATGCTTCAACAGGTACCATTGCCTGCTCTGAAGATCTTGTTTTCACTCCTGATTTTTCCATAACCGTCTCAAATGGCTGATACACATGAAGAGTAGTTCAATATACATAGATTGTTGACAAATGGAATACATATTGAAAAAAAGGATGGCATGAGATAATTCACATATATGATGCCTGACTACATGGTGGTGCATAAATCACACATATGATAACTGGCTGAAAAACATGTCATTACATAATTCACATATCTGATATAGAAAGCAAATAGGAGGCATTCACACAAAGCATGTCTAATCTAAGCAGATGTCATGGCAATGCAAGACACCATATGCATGATATGAGCAATATAACCCTGCCAAGTTAGAGCATACACCTTGGGCGGGCATACTACTGGTCATCTATCTCTGAATCGTCCTCTGAGGAGCTATTTGTAACCAGCAAGAAATCTGTATCGACAGGTAGCACTGACTGCTCAGAAGACCTTGTTTTCACTCCAGATTTTCCCATGACCAACTTAGATGGCTGATGCATAGGAAGAGTAGATGAATGTATAAACATTGTTGACAAATGGAATACATTATGAAGAAAAAAGTATGGCATGATACAATTCACATATACAATGACTGGCTAAACGGGATGGCATTGCATGATTCACGTTTATGATGCCTAGCTAAAGAACATGGCATTGCATAATTCACATATACTCCCTCCGTTCCTAAATATTTGTCTTTTTAGAGATTTCAAATGGACTACCACATACAGATGTATATAGACACATTTTAGAGTGTAGATTCACTCATTTTGCTCCGTATGTAGTCACTTGTTGAAATCTCTAAAAAGACAAATATTTAGGAACAGTGGGAGTATGATATAGAAACCAAACATGTGGCATTCACACAAAGCAAATCTAAACTAAGCTGATGACATATAAGATGTATAATGTAAGCAATGTGAGGTGCCATATGCATGATATGACCAACACCAGCATGCCAGGTTAGATCAAACACCTCAGGGGGTAAATAGGAGTGGTCGACTCCCTCTGAATACCCATCTGAACAGTTATCTTCCTCTGGAATACAATCTAGAATGGCGGGGGGGGGGGCACTTCGCCCACCATGGAGCGGCATCTACATGACATTATATTCCCACACAACGGTCTTCTCTTTTTCTCTACATGTTCAGTACGACTGTGTACAATAACTGACATGCATAATAAAAAAACATAGTTAGATTATGTAAGGCCTAAGGGGTGCATGCAGAAATCAAGACTGACGGTAGAAAACGAGTGGATAGATCCAAAACTAATGATAGCAGGTAGATTATAGCTTGAGTTTAAAAAGATAGACGATGGATCATATACTTTTTGTTGCCCACCCAACATGAACCACATAGAAGACCCCATATGAACTAGATAGTAGACAGATACTATTTGTTGCTTCCTCGATATGTGCCCCACAGGCATTTTAAAACTAAAGTTTGAACATTAGTTTGGACCTGACTCGGTGTCTAAGAGGTGAACATGACAACAAAGTAGCAGGTAATAATAATCTATGTATAACGTAAGCAGACACGAAAGAGTGCGACCTCTCTTCTGGAACTGTGTAGTCGTCAGGTTCATCTGCTCAGTCAATGATGATAATGCGGTTGGCGTGGCTGCCGACAATGGGGAAGATGATCTGAGGCGGCGAAAGAAAGTCTGAAGGGGGAATCTCTGCTGCAGTGAACGCTTCCGTCGATGGTGCACCTCAGGTGGGGTGGATGACGGCACGGCAGGAGCAGGACATAACACACAGAGTTTTCTTTGACACCTATCTGAAAATGAAGTAAATGTGCAAGGGCTTGGAGGATTCTATAAACGCAAAAACACAGGAATAGGATAGGAATGCACGTGCAAAATAGAGCATTTGCAAACATAGTATTTCTGTCAACCTGGGTGTTTGGCATGAATTGGAAGAACACATGAATGGAGAAACAAGGTCAAATTAAAGTCAAACCACATGAAAATGAAAAAAATAAGAATCTTATTATGCAGTAATGCAATTAGTCCTGTTCTTCATGCAAATTAATTTGAAAAGGACATCCAAGTGGATATTAAAATTCCTATGTTTTTTCTTTGAAAGAGAGACCAAAGGAAAAAATCCTCCAGTTTGGTTTGCTCCATTCCTTCTACCCAAATGCACGAATAGTAGTACCATAGTAAAGTTTCCAATTCCTATGTTTTCCTTCACTTTTTCTTTGAACCAGTGGTGATTCTAGTAGGCAGTCTTCAACAGGCTGAAGCCTGCCCTTGAAATATTTTGTGAGCTTAGATTTGGTCGACATGAGTATCATATAATAGCTATCTTGCTAAACCAATTCAAATTGTGGTTCGAAAGAGCATTTAGTTTTCTCCCTGTTAACTTTGTGACCATGATTCATTTATTTCTAGATTTGCAACTGCTTTGAACCAAAGGATCCCTGAGGGATCGACATGAATGCAGAGTAACAAAGTGATGTGACGAGTGTACAACCTCTTCGGCATAACCTTGTCGACCTCAACATCATTGGGTTGGACATGGAGGATGGTAATGCTGGTGTGACTGTCAGAGGCGGGGAAGAAGATCTGACGCCTCTGGAGATGGCGCCGAGGGTACTGCCCCACTATGATGGACGGTTCCGTCGTTGGAGTAGCTCCCGTGAGGTGCACGACGACGAGGCTGAATCAGGACAAGACATACAATGTTAATCTAAAGTGGGACTCTAATAGCATCTGCAATATATGATGTAAAATACATCACCAAAAAGTGCTAGATGTCAAATGCATCAGCCGCGCCACGGCCACTCTGACAGATGTTGTAAGTACTGTTCACTCTGAACTTAACTTAAGAAACTGAATTTTACTGTCGAAACTGATTGAACTAGTAGCAGAGCATTGCAATAGAAGTTTAGGGCATTCGAGCACTAGTAGTAGAGAAGCAGTGATCTAAATCAGCAGCCGCTCGAGCAGGTGATGCACTGGCAGAGAGCAACTCATGTAGCGACACCGCGAGCGAGTGCCAAAGCAGCAACTCTTGTAGCTGCTACAGGTCGTGAAGCAGCAACAGCGCGAGCTAGAGCAAGAGCAGAGCAGAGAAGCAGCACGAACGAGAGAAAGAGTGGAGCAGCAGCGCGACTGACAACAATAGCAGAGCAGAGCAGGAGCACAAATGATAGCAAGAGAAGTGCAACAGCGCGACCGATAGCAAGAACAGAGCCGCAGCGCGAGCGACAGCCAGAGCAACAACAACAGTGTGAGCGAGAGCCAGAGCAGCAGCAGCAGCTAGTGCTGGTGTGGAAGTTGCCGCCGAGGAAGCAACGACATGGGGGAGAGACGCCATGGAGCCGTCGATGGAGACCCGCCATGGCTTGCTCGGTATCGAGCACCAGCAGCCCCGTGAGATCGAATAAAACATAAAATGCAGTGGTGAGTGTAGAACCTCCTTGGTGGCACCGAGTAGGCCTCGACTTCATCGGAGGAATTGGTGAGGGTGCTGCAGTTCCGGTGGGGCAGGTCAAGACGGCGCTATGGGGTTGGAGGTGGCGTGATAGACGAGGCAAACGTTGGGGCATCTCCTTGGAGGTGGAGGATGGGGCGGCTGATCCGGCGGGATGACGAGATCGATGACAGATCCTCATCCAGTGCGGTGGATGAGGGACGGCGAGATGTTGCTGTGGACGATGTCGTCGGGGAAGAGTCTCTAGCTGGGTGGCGGTCGGGAGGCCGACGGAGGATCGTGGGGTTTCGCGGGTTTTGGCAGCCTCGGTGTACGAATGGGGGGACGAAGGGGAAGGTAGTGGGAGCCATGTCTTAGGGACGCGCTTGTCTGAAATGTAGGGTAAGTTACGAACATACCCCCACCAATTTTGACCACGCGACATCGAGGCAGCATTTCCGGCTGAGGGCTAGAAGGGGGATTTCACGTGTCTAGGCTGCGGGACCGATTTCGGATGAGGAGGGAGTTTTCGCGCGCGTCGAAATTTTAGGATAACAAGGCGCGTCGTGGGTTGAAGAGGCGGGAGTTTCACAGTAGAAGAGACAAAATATACTCGAGCTTGGAAATTTCGGGATAACAAGGCGCGGATTCCATGTCCGGCAGAACAAACTTAACGTGTACAAAAAAAAAATTTGTCAGATTCAGGGTTCCGCAGACCCTTGAGAGGTTCGAACTCTGGGGTGCCCGCGTAGAACACTCTCTTTCGAGTCTGCCCTCTAAACGATCCCACGGCCTAGCCCGACGAACCCAAAGAACAAGAGACACGGGGGTTTATCCTGGTTCGGGCCACCTTGCGGTGTAATACCCTACTCCAGCTTAGTGTTGGATTGCCTCGAGGGGTTGAGGATGAACTAGTACAGTGGTGGAACAGCCTCAGGAGGTGAGGTGTTCTCGGGCTCGATGAGCTGGTGAGATGGTCAGGGTGGAATTGATCTCTCCTTCCAGATGCCTCGCTATGGTGGTGGCTAAGCCCTATTTATAGTGACCTTAGTCCTCTTCCCAAATGTAGGCGGGAAGGGATCCCACAACTGCAAAATTTGAAGGGAGACAACTAGTACAAGCTATCCTGACAAAAGTAGTCTTTGCCTCCAAAAGGCTCTGGTGGTGAAGCTGCAGTGGGCTCCGTGATGACCTCCGTCCTGACGTCCAGGCGGTCTTGGTCTCGTTACACCGGAATGGAAACCTTTGCTTGATTCCTCGGGACTCCGCGCCTGCGCTTGCCTCGTTATCACCAAAGAGGAAACTGGTACACTGTGCCCGCTGGCGCCCGATTGGCCTTGGTCTTCATGGTTCATGTCATGTGAACCTCGCGAGGTGCACCCTGCCTAGATATCTTCGCTCTTCGGGAGGCATCCTAGTGAGGCTGCCCCCAGTGAGGTCTTGGTGTCGTCCGCCTCGCGAGGCTTGGCCACTCGCGAGGGTCTTGAGTCGTTGCTGTTGAAGTTGGGCTGTACCGGGCCGTTGATGAAGCCACGCCACGAGCCGCAGGCAGGCAAGTCTGGGCACCCCCGTTCCGAGGACGCCAACAGAGGCACGCTCGAACTTGGCTTTGAGGCGAAGCCAAAGGGCAAGTGCGGAGCGCCGTGGGCCCCAACCACCTGTGGCCTTAGTCATCGCATGGCGATTGATGGGACGTGGGCGCCTCTATTCCCCCACGCAGCCTCGGCAACTGTTCCCATCTGACAAAAAGGGCTGGTGCACACTACAGAGCTTTCATTGCCCTTCATTCATCTTGCTCTAGTCCCCTTCTCCTTCTCTCTCAAAGAGACTCCAGATCCATCGAAACTCTTCCCCGAGGCCGCAGCCGATGGCCACCGACAAGGCGAAGGTCGTGCGCTCGCCCTCTTGGTTCGAGCCTGCCCTGAGCACGTCCACGGTCTCAGAGAAGAACCTCGCCGCCGCGCTCAAAGTGGCGGCGGGTGACAACAATGAGCGGGGAGAGACCGCTCTTCAGGCCGGCTCCACCGAGCCAGAGGCCTCAGGCAGTACCTTCTATCCCTTCTTCATGCACAATGTCTTCGCGGGGCTGGTCCCCCTTTCTCCAACTTCTTCTATGTCGTCCTCCGCCATTACAATCTCCACACCCTCCATCTTCATCCCAACTCCGTCCTCCTCCTGTCGATCTTTGCCTTTTACTGCGAGGCATTCGTGGGGGTGATGCCGTCCGTGGCGCTGCTTCGCCATTTCTTCTACCTCCGGAACAAGGAGGGTCAGTACTCGGGGTGCGCCAACTTCATCGCGGCCAACGGAAGCAACGCAATCTCAAGAGTCGGGAAGAAGGTGCAGGGCTTCAGGAACAAGTGGGTCCTCATGGATGCCAAGAGCTCCTACCCACGGCTGGCGCTGCCGACGGGGATGCCAACGCCTCATGAGGGATGGAATGGCGCGAAGCTCACCAACCCCAGGGCGGAGCAGATAATGGGGAGGATGGTGGCCGACCTAAAGCCAGACGACCCGAAGGCGGAGAATATGATGGGGGCATGATTGTTAAGGAGTTTCTGGCACAGTGCCTGGCTCTGCTCCAGGCGCGCTCGCGCCCCTTGTAAGCTCATGGACGAGGGAGGCGACCTCTGCCTGCGCCCGGACGCCTTGTCCGACGAGGAGCTGGACAGGGCCCTCCGCCTCCTGGCCGGGGAGGACCAGGGGTACCCGCCAGATACGCATCTCTTGCTATACCGCCGCCCGGATGGGGTGAAGATCGCCGCCGCCATGCCCGTCTTCAACGAGCGCGGGCTCGTGACGCTGGCGCCCACTAGAGCCGCGGTGGTGTTGTCCTCCGGCGAGTCCGACTAGGAGGAGGGATCGGACTCGGAGGTGACCTGGGAGGGGGCGGGGGAGACTTCTCCTCCACGCCTGGCAGATCTCCTCCGCACTCCCCGATGATGATGATGCCGATGTGCATCCGGTGAGGGTGTCGCCGCACCCCGTCGGGGTCACCACAAGGTCCAAGGGCACCCCCCGAAGAAGTCGCGGGCCTGGGTCCAAAAGAAGAGCAGATCGGCGCTGATCTCCCGAGGCGATGCCTCCGCTTCGTCGCTGGCCGGCGCTGCTGCGGATCCGGCCGCCTTACCCTTATCTGCCCTTGGTGCTCGCGGGCCGGTGCCCCAGCCCGCGAAGCCTTCGGGCTTGGTGCTTTAGAAGAGGGTGAGGGAGTATGCCACCGTGGACCAGTAAGTGCTCCGCCTTGATATTTTGTTCCTATCCTTGCCGTGGTTTCTTGATGCCTTCCCCCTAGTACTGCTAGGCCAACACCGATGGTGAAGAAAAAGAAGGGGGCGACCGCAATCTCTGAGACCCAGCAGCCTGCCGCGGCCGTGCCACCCCTGGCGCGAAACGATGTGATGGCTCTCGAGCCTCAGCGGCCGGGTCATCCTCGCGAGATCCAGAGGCCCGACCTCAGGATAAGGCGATCTCCATAGCCAAGCTCGCCTGCTGAGGTCGAGAAGGCTCAGGAGCCCCTGGCCCCTTTTGCTGCTACTAACTTGCAGGCTGTGGCCCCTTCTGCTGCTACTAGCTTGCAGGTTGTGTCGCTGGGCCGTGATCCTCCTGCTTCGCCTGATGCTTTGGAGGACGCTCTTTTCGCACTGACCCAGCTTCACAACGACCTTCAAGGCGCCGACCGCCGGCTGGCGTTGGGGCGACTGGAGTTGGTCTCGGGGTGGCTGCGATCCGATGCGTCCGTGAGGCCTGGATGGAGCCAGGCCGTGGCAGCCTCCGAGGAGGGTAAGCAGGCTGCTGACCTGGCCGTGGCCGCCCGCGAGGTGGCGTTGAAGGATGCCGAGGCTGCCAAGGAGCACTGCCGGGTGGTGGAGGCCGAGCTGGAGACCCTGCGCAACGAGCGCGCCGTCGAGGCTCGTCAACGCGAGGCGTGGGAGGGGAAGCTGAAGGCTCGAGAAGACGCGGTCGCCGGTTGTGACACCGAGCTGGAGCAATCGACACGGGCGCAGGCCATGGAGCGCGGCTGGCTGGAGAACCTGAAGGAGGAGGTGGAGGCGGAGAAGGCCCAGCTGAAAGCCAAGGCAAAGGTTCTTGCCGAAGAACGTGACGCCTTCAACTCTCTTGAGCTGAGGTCCCGCAAGGCACTGCGGGAACTATACGGGAGGGGTTTGAAGAAGCCGTTGGTGACTGCTAAGGAAGACCCCACCGAGCTACTCCCCCAGCTTGTCACAACTCCCGAGGGCATTGTCAATGGGGTCGGCCGCATGGTGGAGGGGCAAGCCCGCGCGCTCTCCGCTTCGGCTATGACGCGCGTCTTCAGCCACCTCCATCTTCGTGACCCGAGCGTCGACCTTGGAGTTCTGCTTGAGCCTGTGGACGAGGAGCATTGCATAGCCACTGCTGAAGCCGTGAATGACCGGGTGGAGACCCTGCTGGAGAAGTTCCTCGCCATCGACCCTGCGCCTCCGGCCGGTGGTACCGCCGACCCTACGGCTGCGGTTGACGGCACGGCCGACGGCGAAGTTGTCGACGAAGGGGCGCTCCTTGTGGGCAACGACAGCGCCCAAGGCTGAAGAGAAGGCTTACTAGCGGCGCTTCCCTCCACTTTTATCTTCCTGCAACATGCACCATGCCTCGTGGAGGCGTTAAAACTTATTTTTGGTATTTGGAGAAACAATATGTCTTGTAATAATTTGTTAGGATCCCACGATTTCCTTCCCATTGCTTTAGTGTTCTGCGTCGGCAGGGCCCGGCCCCGCGCATGCCTCAGCCGCCGTTGGGTCCGGATCGCCAGGACGAGACCAAGGCATGAGGGGCTACGTGACGAGTTAGGCTCCTGATTCGCGATGCTTAGGAGTCGCCCTTGACGTACAAACAACCCTCGGGAAGGGAATGCGAAGGTAGGCCTTAGCGTTCTGCGTCGGCAGGGCCCGGCCCCGGGTCGTCTGGATCACCAGGACGAGACCAAGGGGTGAGGGGCTACGTGACCACTTAGGCTCCTGAGTCACGATGCTCAGGAGTCCCCCTTGATGTACAAACAGACCTCCATACCTATCCTTGTCGAGGTCCCGCTCGGGAGGGGCGCGCAATGACCAGGTCCGAGGGACCTGGCAGGTGGCATACGCTAGGCATGATCCGAGCGTAGCCCCCCGTGCCTAGCCCCCTTGCGTGATTCTCCCGAGGGGAAAGTGTTGCGATGAGGTTGGACACTGAGCCTGGTGGCTCCCTGAGTTTTATCACCAGCGCGGAGCATAGCGCTTCCGCACTTGCACGGGCATAGCCGCTCCTCGACCGTGTCGACTGCCAGCACGGAGCATGGTGCTTCCACTGATGCGTGGGTGGGGGCTCCCTGTGAGTGGAGCCCCCGGGGCGTGTACAGCCCCGCCCTGACACGTGGCTTGCACGACAGAGCTAGGCGAGGTGTGTCTGGGCACTCGTGAGCGAGCGCGGGACTCACGAGGCCCTACCTCAAGGCAGGTTGCGCCTAAATTTGATTCTTAACAGCTGTGGTGGTCCTGCGAGATGGTTAGACAACCTGCGCTGAATGAATCTCCTGAGGTGATCAGATGAGAAGGACAAACCCCAACGACCCAGGGGGTGAGGTGAACGGGGCCGGCTGTCGGTGTCAAAACCGGCAGATCTCGGGTAGGGGGTCCCGAACTATGCATCTAGGATCGATGGTAACAGGAGACGGGGGACACGATGTTTACCCAGGTTCGGGCCCTCTCTATGGAGGTAATACCCTACTTCCTGCTTGATTGATCTTGATGAATATGAGTGTTACAAGAGTTGATCTACCACGAGATCGTAATGGCTAAACCCTAGAACTCTAGCCTGTATGACTATGGTAATGAGTCTCCCTCTATCCGGACTACGCTCTCCGGTTTATATAGACACCGGAGAGATCTAGGGTTACATGGGGTCGGTTACATTGGAAGGAATCTTCATAGTTGGTCGCCTAGCTTGCCTTCCACGCCAAGGAGAGTCCAGTCCGGGCACGGGTATAGTCTTCGGCCATCACACCTTCACAGCCCATCAGTCCGGCCCAATGAATAATAGGCCAGACGCCCGAGGACCCCTTAGTCCAGGAATCCCTCAGTAGCCCCTGAACCTGGCTTCAATGATGAGGAGTCCGGCGCGCAGATTGTCTCCGCAATTGCAAGGCGGGTTCCCCCTTTTTCCGAACTCCACTATAGTCTTCGGATGCGATGATTATATCCAGACCTTTAACGTATTCCACACACAACCGTAGAGAGAATATAATATTTGCACGAATCTAATTTGTTGACGGCTTTTTCACAACACGACATCACGTCTGTCCGGTCGTAATTTCGAACCGTTTGATCTGCCATCCCACGTTTCGAGATGAGGTTGTAATTGGCACGTCCTGTCGAAGCAGAGATCGTGTCCCCTTATTGCGGGATTCCCATCAATGCGGGCATGGGTAACCCAACCGTGCCATTTATATAGCCCTTGGGAATAGGCGAATCTTAAGGCGAGCGAGGAGGCGTTTAATATTTGCTGCCTTTATAAGGGGATAAGGATTCCCTCTTCCTCTTCTCACGCTCTCTCTCTGTCTCCGCCTTTCCAATCTTGAGCTCCAGCGCCCAAGTTCTCATCTCCTTTCCACTCAAGCAACCATGTCCGGATTCGGTGGTCAGGGCAAGTGGATGGTCTCCTCCGTCAAGGAGGAGGACATTACTGAGCTTCGGGCGGCCGGATACTTGGCGAAGGAGATCGCCCACCGTCTGCCGCTCGAGGGACAAGTCGTCCCCGCGCCGAAGCCCACTGAGAGGGTAGTATTCATCCCCCATTTCCTCCGTGGGCTAGGGTTTCCACTCCACCCTTTCGTCCGCGGGCTGATGTATTCTTACGGGATAGATTTCCATGATCTATCCCCGAATTCCTTCCTCAACATCTCGGCGTTTATCATCGTGTGTGAGGCCTTCCTCCGCATCCAACCCCACTTCGGGCTGTGGCTCAAAGTCTTCAACGTGAAGCCGAAGGTGGTGGATGGCCAGCACGGGGAGTGCGGGGGAGCCATGGTGAGTAAGCTATCCAACATCTCCTGGCCCAACGACACTTTTGTGGAGACAGTAAAGGAGTGGCAGAAGCAGTGGTTCTACATCACAGAACCTCGCGGCACCACCTGGGCCGCAGCCGCCGAATTCCGCTCTGGTGCTCCTATACGACTCACCTCCTGGGTCGAGAAGAGTCTGGACTGGTGTTCACCTGACGAGTTGATAGCGCTGCAGACACGTGTTCAGAGCATGGTGACCAAGAATGTCAAGCTTGTTGACGTAATCCAAGTGATGCTGGTTCGCCGGGTTCTTCCGTGCCAGCGCCGAAGCCTCCCTTGTTGGGGAACGTAATAATTTAAATTTTTTCCTACGCACACACAGGATCATGGTGATGCATAGCAATGAGAGGGGAGAGTGTGTCCACGTACCATCGTAGACCGAAAGCGGAAGCGTTAGCACAACGCGGTTGATGTAGTCGTACGTCTTCACGATCCGACCGATCCAAGTACCGAACGCATGGCACCTCCGAGTTCAGCACACGTTCAGCTCGATGACGTCCCGCGAACTCCGATCCAGCAGAGCCTCATGGGAGAGTTCCGTCAGCACGACGGCGTGATGACTGTGATGATGTTGCTACCGACGCACGGCTTCGCCTAAGCACCGCTACGATATGACCGAGGTGGAATATGGTGGAGGGGGGCACCACACACGGCTAAGAGATCAAGAGATCAATTGTTGTGTCTCCAAGGGGTGCCCCCTTCCCCGTATATAAAGGAGTGGAGGAGGGGGAGGGGGCCGGCCTCCCTAGGCGCGCCCCATGAGTAGTCCTACTCCCACTGGGAGTAGGACTCCCCCCTTCCAAGTGGGAGTAGGAGAGGAGAGGGAAGGAGAGAGAGGAGGAAAGGAAAGGGGGCGGCGCCCCCCTCCTTGTCCAATTCGTACTGGAGGAAGGGGGCGCGTGGCTGCCCTTGGCCACCCCTCCTCTTCTCCACTAGGGCCCAATAGGCCCATTAGTCTCCCCGGGTGGTTCCTGTAACCCCCCGGTACTCCGGTATATGTCCGAAACTCCCTGAAACCATTCCGGTGTCCGAACATAGTCGTCCAATATATCGATCTTTACGTCTCGACCATTTCGAGACTCCTCGTCATGTCCGTGATCACATCCGGGACTCCGAACTACCTTCGGTACATCAAAACACAAAAACTCATAATACAATCGTCACCGAAACTTTAAGCGTGCAGACCCTACGGGTTCGAGAACTATGTAGACATGACCGAGACATTTCTCCGGTCAATAACCAATAGCGGAACCTGGATGCTCATATTGGCTCCTACATATTCTACGAAGATCTTTATCGGTCAAACCGCATAACAACATACGTTGTTCCCTTTGTCATCGGTGTGTTACTTGCCTGAGATTCGATCGTCGGTATCTCAATACCTAGTTCAATCTCGTTACCGGCAAGTCTCTTTACACGTTCTGTAATACATCATCTCGCAACTAACTCTTTAATTACAATGCTTGCAAGGCTTATAGTGATGTGTATTACTGAGTGGGCCCAGTGACACCTCCCCGACAGTTGGAGTGACAAATCCTAATCTCGAAATACGCCAACCCAACAAGTATCTTCGGAGACACCTGTAGAGCACCTTTATAATCACCCAGTTACGTTGTGACATTTGGTTGCACACAAAGTGTTCCTCCGATAAACGGGAGTTGCATAATCTCATAGTCATAGGAACATGTATAAGTCATGAAGAAAGCAATAGCAACAAACTAAACGATCAAGTGCTAAGCTAACGGAATGGGTCAAGTCAATCACATCATTCTCCTAATGATGTGATCCCGTTAATCAAACACTACTAGAAAAAGGCTTACTAGTTTCGCACCAGTTTTGCGTACTAATGGCGCACTACTGGTGCGCCACTAGCATCACGCCACTAGTAATTTTTACTAATGGCGCACCGCTGGTGCGCCATTAGTATCTGGTACTCTAATGGCACACCAGGCAGTGAGCCATTAGTATAGGCCACGGTGCGCCATTAGTATGCCTCCCAGGGGGCCATATATACCCATGTGCTTTGCCATACTAATGGCGCACTGCAGTGTGATGCGCCATTAGTATCCTTCGGCATACTAATGGCGCACTGCTGGGTGATGCGCCATTAGTACCCTCTGGCATACTAATGGCGCATTGCTCTGAGATGCACCATTTGTATCCTTTGGCATACTAATGGCGCACGTTGGCTGGATGCGCCATTAGTATGTATATTAGGGATTTTTTTCTTTTCTGATTTTTGCACAGATTACAAAATATATTATTGGACAGAAAATAAGCAGCAGGACACAGCAACAGCAGATTCATCAAATACAATAGAAGATTAGTCTCCGAATACAATTCATCATATTAGTCTCCAAATTCAAAAGACCGAACGAAGATAGAACATTACAAGTCTCGAGACCGCAAGTAGCGAGTTTTTCTTCACATTACAAGTCGATATCGATCATCTAAACTACCATCACATAGAAGAGAGCTGCGGTCATCACGATGAGCATCATCGTGATGAAACTGGTCTTCATCCGGTTCCTCCAACGCTCCCTCCTCTCTCCCGCTAGATAGCGCGCGTATCTAGATTCCGCCTCCGCCCTAGTGGTGTACCCTTTGTAACTGTTACCGCTAAAACGATGAACCTGTCTCTGACACTCCTCCCAGTCGTCGTAGACTCCGGGAACCTTACCCTTGTACACGACATACGACGGCATCTCTATGCACTAGCCAAACAACAGACAATACATAAGCAATATATAAGTATGCAACAAAAGGATCGGAAGAGAAAAGCAAGACATTAATAGCACGATTCATGGTCCTACTAACAAATAGCATCGATTACATCTAAGTTGAACGACTGTCCAAACCAAAGAGACATACAAGTTCACTAAAGTTTAATTACAACATGAGCTAATGAATGTTTCAGAACTACACATAGCATCATAACTTTCGACTCGACCCATGGGACCGGAGCGTGGATGAAGCCGCCGTCTGTCGTGATGGTCATGAAGTCGCGGGCGTTGTCAGCCTGCATTTGTAGCGTTGTGTCTATCTCGCTGTTGGACGGTTGAAATTTGAGGTAGAATTGCCCCGAGGTACGAAGGACATCTTGATGGATGATTTCTGCAAACTCCGACTGGATGCGAAAGAATTCTTGTCGGATGTCCGCATCCTGGATTGCCGCCAAGCTTGCGGCCCAATCTTTGAGATTATTTGGTAGCAGAAGGTGATTATGGTCCCGCATGATCGCCCGCATGTGATGGAGGGCGTAGTAGGCATCCTTCTGACCGCCAGGCGGCTGCTTGACGTAGGGGAACGTCGTATTGTGGGTGAACACGTGCCTGCCGTACCTACGAACTGGCCTCTTAAAGGTGCCTCCAGATGCGGCGTAGCCGGGGAGAGCATCATCAAAAACTTTCTTGATATTTGTGTAGTCTATCTTGGAGTCACGGTCCGGGTCGAGATATGTGGCCATGGAATATTTCGGGCTTAAGAGGATGAGTGTGCAATGTGTGTCACTGCACAGAACACGGAATGTTAGAAAAAAAAGAACGATCGAAATCTAAGAAATCATATGTTACGGGGCGGTTAGGAGATGACTTACTCGGGAAAGTAAGGCACGAGGAAGTTATCCTTATCTGGGTTTGCCAGAATGACGCCTTCGAGGTGTGAACTCACGACTTGCCGGTCCCCAGCGCTGCCCAAGATCTTGGCACGCATGTAGAAGGGGTCGACTATCACAATGTCCGGGGTCTTGTCTCTAATGATCCGCATCTCCGTACTCAGCGAAAACAGCCAACGAAGGTGTAGTGCAGCGGATGAAGGTTAAGCATAGCAAAGATGTCATCAAATCGCAGGACGATCATACCCCCGACGGCGCTATCCACAAAGCCCTTGCCCTCTAGCACCTTGGCCACGAAAACCGGGTATGCCACATCATTCTCTCTGAGACACCGCTTCTCCAAAGAAAGAACACTGTCATGCAGACTCCGCATAGCACCGGTTGCAGCATTGAGCATATTTGTCGGTAGCATCGGCCTACCCGCCACATGCACCCTCCTCGAGATATCCTTAGGTGAAGGTGGCCCGTCCTGAGCACGGATCGTACTCGGTGCCGGCTGGCTCGCACTGGCGCCCTTGTTAGTCTTTCGTTTCCGTCCCTTCTTCTTGATCTGCTGTAATGGGATCGAGTTCTGCTCATAGACCGCCTTCTTGAGCGTGTTGGGGCTGATAATATTTGGCACCTCAGCTATCTGAGGCTCGGTGAAGGCGGCAGCTGGAGGCGTCTCCTGAGAACTGAACGCTAGACGACGCCTGTTGCAATTGGGTTTCTCCGCCTTACCAGCTAGATCGCGGTCGTCTTTTTGAGGGTTGGGTTCTTGAGAAGGAGGCCCGCAGAACTCGTCACCGTACCCATGTTCGGCAAAGTACTTATCGACGTTGGTAAATGTACCGTCGTCGTTGTCGTCGTTGTCCGGATGCTGTGCCATATGCATGTTCAGATCCTGTGCCATAGGGATGTCCGGCATGTCCGGTAGCGTTGCGGCGTTCTTGCCATGGCTTGGCGCTGGCACAACTGGCGGTCTTGTCTGTGGGGTGGTGTCCCCCGCCCCCAAACGAATCTGGCTCTTCGGCCAAAGCAGGGGCCAGCTTACACAGGCGCTGAGGGTCATCACATCATCTTCGTCGGCCCCAGCGGGTCGAATCGGAGGTAACAACTCGTCGCAGCCTGGCAGCACCCGAACTAGTTCAACCCTATACAAGGTGGGTGGCATCGGATTACCGTGGAACACGCGGTTGCCCGGTTGAACGATTCTGCCCTTGGCGACATCGACCAACTCGCCACCCACGAAGTGCAGGAGAGTGCAAGGAACATCGGTGGCGCCCTGCGAAAACATGTAGGGCGTCAGGGATGCCCAGTCAAAGGCAAGGAGATGAAGTCATCGGCCGAGAGGCTTAGTTACCGTGATGCCGTGGAGCTCGGCTAATGTCGAGGCACCGCCAACGGCGGGCGTGCGCGTGCAACTGACGAAGAGGCCGCTTGCTGGCGAGGTGCCAGCCGGCGTACACCCAGGTGCATTAAGCTCCAATGCCCGTGCCGGCGCCGGAGACACGAATACCGCCTCCGCCAGAGACACCAATGGCGCCGCCTGCGCGTTGTGCGAGTTGCTGGCCGTGAAGCTGGGAACCAGGGGAGGCCCCTGTGGGCCGCCCGCAATCCACGTCGTCAGCCCCTGAATCAAGGTAGGCACAATGGCGGTGAGCATCGTTCCCAGTTGTTGTTGCACTTGCTCTTGGACAATCTCTGGAATCCGCGCCACTTGTGCCTTGAGTTCTTGAACCTCGCGCGACTGGCTTTCCGAGCTGGTCTTTTTCTCCTTTCGCCCACCAGCGGTATAGTATGACGACCATTTTGTGGACAAGCCTTTGCCGGCCACACGACCAGCTGACGATGGCTTACTGAGCTTATCCTTGTTTTTCATTACGTTCAACGCCCTATTTAAAGGGGTGTCAAAAGGGGAGCTCTGAGATGACCCTGCGCTACTGCTTTCAGCCTCCTGCGGAAGGAATGTGAACCATTTAGAAATTTGGCTTCATTAATTAGAATGCAACCATATGGACCTAATTACGCGGGGGTGTATTCCTTACCAGAACAAGCTCAAGCGCCCTGGTCTTCGGATCCGTGGTAAGCTCCTTTGTTACCGGGTCCTCCTTGTACCGGGCCTTGACAAAGTTCCTGGTCTGCTTGTCAGGGAATTTCTCGAAGCGGGGCGGTAGTCCTTGCTCGGCACGCTCCACGTCCTCCTTGTCCCATATAGGCTCCGCCACTCTGTAACCGCCGGGACCGAGTTGGTGGACCCCTAAGTTCAACTGCCGCATTTCTTTCCCCCACTGACTTGATTCGGAGGTTGCGCTGCTCTCGCACTTGATCTTGAACTCCTTGTAGTCATCTTCGCTCATCAAAGGATATTTCGCCTTGATCTTCTCATAACTATCACCTTTTTCAATCATTGCCTTCACCGTGCTTCTCCATGTAGACAGGGCCCTCATCCTCGTGAGGGCGGCACTGTTCACTTTATTCCCTGAGAGGCATGTGTTTGCAAACTCATCGGGGAACTTGTATCGTTCGTGCAGCTTCGTGAAGAGGAGGCAGCGCAAATTCCCTCGGTCCTTATGCCTTAGGTTCTCGGTGTTGATCGAGACGGTGCTCCGGAGAATGCACCCGAGCTGAACCGAGTACCCCTTGACTACATGTTTGGGCGCCGTTGGATGCCCGTCGGAGTTCACTTCAGTAAATTCCTCCTTGACGGTGCCGAGCACGTTCGGGCGCCGGTCCTTCCGTTGCCTCTTCGATTGGCTGCCATCTGTGCGTGCGCCGCTCATCAGTGGTGGCATCCTCGGCGGCACCATCAGTGGTGTCATCCCCGACGCCACTAGGGGTTGTGTAGTCAGGATCGGTGTCTTCCACGGCGTCCTCATAGCGGTGAGGTTCTTCCTCCATCTCCTGGGACAACTCCCAGAATTGCTTGCCGCCCGAACCGCTGGCCTCATCGTTGTGGGCCATGTTTCGCTCTAAATAGGAAAAAAGTTTGGTCAAAAAGTTGGTTATTGTCAAGGAACAAGATCATGGTCTCATCATTTAGGGTTTGTCGACACCGAGGCATCCTGAAAGCTAAGCTGTTATCATTTAGGGTTTGTCGACGCCGAGGCACCCTAAAAGCCTAAGCGTACATCATTTAGGTTCTCATCGACACCGAGGCACCCTATAGAAGCCAAGGTTTCATCATTTAGGGTTTGTCGACGCCGAGGCACCGTAAATGCTAAGTTAAGTTTTCATCATTTAGGGTTTATCGATGCCGAGGCACCCTAGGTTGGGCCTAATCACTTGGCACTAATCACTTGGCTCTATTGCCACCTATGTTGGGTTTATCATCTAGGGTTTATCGATGCTAAGGAGAATTCTAAGTTGGGCGTAATCACTTGGCTCTATTGCCACCTATGGTTTAATGCAGCAAGAATGGCGGGTCAGTTGATCCTACTTAACTAAGTACGAAGATACCCCGGCCCATGCATTAGTCGCAAGTACCCCATATGTCCTATTTTTAGCAAAGTCATGCTAAAATTCACGGAAAATTTCAGCATGACCTTTGCTGAAAATAGGACATATGGAGTACCCGAATTTGCCGGAACGGAAGTTAATCGACATTCCAGCAGACTCAAGGGCCTCTCGAGGTACCTGCAAATTCATCATGACACAATGGTCGAAGACAAAACATGATGGGCAGGCCAAATACTCATGTCATAAGTAATTCAGAGGCATCACAATAAAGCAACACCCTGCACTAGCCTAAAAACAAGTGAAGTTTCACCCATATAAGAACAACTTTATAAAATCAGAGAAGTTGCTAAATTTTTTGTAACCTTCATACACACTGGAGTACAATGCTTTATAATGTTCCATCATCATTACAGAAATCCAAGAAACACATGGTCTTGAGGATATTCTTTATGACTGATTATTTCAGTTTTACATGTAGATTTTGACCAAAAAAACACATGGTCTTTTTAACAGTTTTCAGTTTGGACAGAATACTGAAAACTACAGTTTGGACAGAATTCCTAACACTTTGGTCTTCTAGTTACAAAACAAAACTGACATAATTCTAGATGCCATAACTGAATTTTTTTTACAGTAGCTCAAGTTTTTGACACTAGCTCCTCACTGTCTGTCGCCTGCAACACTTTTTATGCTAGCAGCTCAAGTTTGTGCCATTGGATCAAATAAGTGGCCAGATGTATATGATTGCACCACTTGATCTGCACTTCTCTATTGTGACACCCAAAAAAATTTTTGGCCTTGTTTTATTTATTAAAATGTTGCCAGGAAATAAAACTTTTCCATTTGTCAAGATTTACCCTTTTGTTATGGTGAATTTTTACTTCAAGTGGAAAAACCTTCAAAGAGTATTATTGGACTTCTTTGCCCTCTTTATAAAATCAATTATTTATCAGTGGATTTAAATTTGCAAGATTTGTTTTCTCAGAACTTTATTCCTTTAAAATGATTTCTTTTACATTTGGAGCCTGTTTTGCACTACAACCTTTTGACAGATGCATTCAAAATTTCCACCAAAATTTGGGGATGTCATGTGAGGTTTCCCCATCACTTTTATGCACAAACATCTTTTGGTCATTGGAGATTTTGAGCTCCACATCAATTTTTCAAATCTGGTCCAATAGGTATTTTGCACTACAACCCATTTAAATATTTCTTTAAAAATTCTTCCAAGTGTTTGGAGATGTCAGTGGATGCATACAATTCATCTTCAAGCAAAAACCCAGTGATGTTCTTTGAAAAATTTGAATGAATCATCTTCATTTCCATTCTGGTCCAGTTTGGTGATTTGTACTGCAACCCCATTTCATTTTGCTCTAATACCTTTGAGCTTTTTCCTACCAATAGTCCTCTCTACCAAACTCTTAAGTCTAGGAGTTTGGACCCATTGGAGTGTTTTTGTTGCATGCAATATCAGCCTTTAGTTTCTGCCCAAAACTGGTTTCCTCATATACTTGCACTATCAACTTTCTGTTTTTGCCAAACTGACATTACCACCTTCTTGAGCTCCTAAAGAGACTAGGATCTGGAGAGTTTGGCCACCCCAAGAGTTGCCTAGATGACCATGGCATTCTGTCGAACACCCTGTGTGCAGGAACATTTTTGGCATGTCCTCTGGTTTGCATTGTGGACTTGAACCCCTGACCTTTCCACCTTGTCCACTGAGCGCCTTGCTACCCCTACCTCCATCCTGTGCAGTGCCAGCCCCACCCTCGCGCTCTAGACCGCACTGGCATTTCGTCGAGCAGGTGCCGTGCGTGCTCTGGGCGCGCCCAGAGCGCATGTTTTGCACGCGCGCGCACTGAGCCGACACGCCGCACTGCCGCCCTCGTCGCGTCCCGTCTCTGGCCCCTGCTCGCCTGCCGAACCACGCCATGCGCTCTCCCTCTCACCAGTACCCTCCAAGCTCTCCCTGGCACCCTACAGCGCCGCCGCAGAGCCCCCTTGGCAGCACGCCGACGTCGGCAGCGGATTCTGCCGCGGACGGCGCCGCCCAAACCGCCAGCGCACGCCAGCTGCCCCCGAGAGCACAGGCCGTGCTTATCCTCCCGCTCGTCGGCACGCTTTCGTCGCCGCCACGATGCCCTGCAACTACAGAAAAGTGGTCGCCAGCGATCTTATCCTCGGCCACCGCGGGAGCAAGCCTCGAGCGCCTATTTAAAGGGACCCCGAGCTCAACCGATCACTCAAGCAACCCCAGGCCACCCCCATAGCCCTCCCACAGCCAGCAATCGACGGGAAAGTCCTTCCTTCCTCATCTCCGGCCAGCTCGGTCGCCGCCACAATCCAGTGCCATTCGTCGCAACCGGAGCTTCCCCCGCCAATCCAACGCCACCAAGAACTCCCCCGTAGTCGTGCGGAGCTGCCTAGCGCCTCAGCTTCGGCCAAGGATCGCCGGAACCCAAATGTCACTTCACCACCGTAGCCTCCTCCGCCGCGGAGCTCGCCGCCGGTGACCTCCTCCATCCCCGCCTGCCTAACGCCCAGCGAGAGGACCGCCTTGGTCTGGCCAACCCATCCCTGCCCTCAGATGCCCTCGAGGGGCCGCCGTTCGTCGCCGGCGATCGCCGGAGCCCCGCGCCGTTCGGACAGAGAGAAGGGAAGGCGAGGGAAGACGGTCAAACCTGACCAGTGGGCCCCCTGGACCCACTGTCAGCGACCCGCGCGCCCGTTCTCTCTCTGTTTAAGTGAAAGCGCAAAGCTCCGGAGTACGTCACCTTTGTTTTGAAAACGTATTCTCCCCCGCAGCGTTTTCCTTTTTCTGATTTTATTAAAACAGAACTTTGACTGATGTTTGACTGGCTATAACTTTTAAAATAAAACTCCAAATGAGTTGATTCTTTTTCCTACCTCTCTCAAATTTCATCTAGTTTATTTTAAGATTTATTTCAAAAATATTTGAGACAACTTTTGGTACTGTGTTTGAAATATTTGTTTTTGGATATTTTGCAAAATAGGATTTTGGAGAAAAGGGAGAGCTTTCAAAAAAGTGCATCCTTTGCATACCCTCGAAGGCAAGCATTTCTGGACCCTGGCATAATATGTTGTTGTGGTGTTTTGATACGATTACAACACCATTTGACTTGGAGTATGCGTTATCTTTATGTAACGATAAAGTCTCGTACATGAGTACACTTTGGAGTTGTTTTGTGGACAGCAATGGATTCACTAGTGATGTGATCATCCTCGTGAGCTCCTCATGCATACCGGTAGGAAGCCGGGAAAGTCGTGGTCTTGGGTAGACACGAGCTTGTCCCTAGTCCCTCGTCGAGACGAGTATGTCCGGTATGGCATGGTGAGGCTTGATGAGTGGTGTTTTATTTCACTAGTAGTAATATTGTTGGAGGATGCTTGGACCACCTAAGTCGGTTGTAGACCGAGTCTTGATCAATAGCTTCCTTATTTGTTGGTACCACCACTTGTCCCTGCAGGGGACAGGGTATGGTTCAGTAAGTTGTCAACCCCTACCAAAGCACACACCGTACAGAGAGGCCATAGTGGAAGATACCGGAGGCCTCCGGTAGGCATGCCACTTGGTCAGGGGGCATGGGTGTTTCCGGTTGGGACCGAGAGGGGGGGCACCCCCTTAGAGCACGCGAATAGAAATTTGATCCCATGCTACGTCGAGGTTGTAGCCTCCCCACTTAGAGTTTTGCTTGGCAGGTGTCGTGGGTGATTCCAGACACCGGTGAGTTAAGCTGGTGTGTGCAGGTCAGGCGTGTTTTCAAGTAAAAGACCGTAGACGGAATTAGTCCCGATGGACTAAGTGAACCCGTTACTCGTGGAAAATGGTACTCCCTCTACAGAGGATATATCCTGTTGGATAGTCATGTTCTTGAGTAAGGACCACAGTCTGAGTTGAATCTAGCAATGGTTTTCGGATGGAGAACGATTTAGCTAGATCTCAGTGACGGTTTTCGGATGGAGACACGGCTAACTGGATCGTAGTAACGGTATTCGGATGGAGATACGGCTTGACTAAATTATCGGTTTTCGGATGGAGAAACGGCTGAACTAAATATTGTTTAAGATTATGGCATATGGATTATGATCTTTATTAGTTTGGACTAACCATTTATATTACGTATATCATTGAGTATCCCTGGGATGGTTCTACCTCCTGGATATTCACTGTGATTATTCTCTTATAAGCCCTTTCTGTGGTGTCGCTCAGACGCCCGACTGCGGCATGCTTGTTGTTCATTTATCTTTTATAAGCCCTTTATGTGGTGTCGCCCCGACGCCCGACCGCGGCATTATTATTCCTGCAGTTTTCCTCTCGAGGAGTCATTCAGACCCTCGTTTGGCACCAGTATTACTATTCTGCATTTTCCGCTCGAGGAGTCATTCAGACCCTCGTTTGGCACCAGTATTACTATTCTGCATTTTCCGCTCGAGGAGTCATTCAGACACTCATTTGGCACCCAGTATTTTATTTTGGTATATTTTTAACCATATGTGTGCATCTTGGTCTTTCGTATATTTCGTGACAGACGTGTGATCATCAAATTAACCCGGAGCATGTTTGATATATTATACCCGTGTTCTTAATGTTTGCGAGTACATTCAAACGTACTCACTGGCTTGTCCCTGGCTATTGTCTTGGCCAGATTCCTTGCTTGGAGATAAACATCGCGGTGACAACCTCGGAACCTACGTGTTGACATTTGCAGCCTCGCGAAGATAGGAGTTATCCTGGTCAGCTGTTCTTGTGGGAAATGGAGTCCCATAGACGCAGATGTATCCAACCGCTTCCGCCATCAACCACTAGAAAACCAAATGTTGTACTCCTAGGCCACAATGGTCTTGTACTGCATACTTTTGTACTTGCTTGGATTTTTTTTGGATCAAGTTGGTGCCTCATCAGCTAACAGTAATCCTGGGGCTGGTGAGCACAGCGGCCATTTTCTGGAGAATTTATATCCCGAAAATCCGGTCGTGACATCTATATTATATGATGTACTGAAGAACTTGAGCAAAAAAATTTGTATATGATGATTCTAAGAAAAGGGAAAAGGAGTATCAAGAACAGATTCACATGTCTGGCTGTTAGCCATTACAAACTTAAATTTATCTATTTCTGTATCTCACAAACTATCATAAATGAATAATAGTATTATAGTTTAGCTATTCCATGGAATAATGGGCTTAAGATTAATGAACCAACAGATGCCCTAATGGAAGTAATAACAACATGACAGCAAACAACCAACAAACATGATGGGCAGGCCAAATACTCATGTCACTTCCATTAGGGTATCATCTTCCTACAACTACTCATCTTCATCAGCACAGGGTAATTCATGGTTTCAACTAACAGTTCTACTGCTTGTGTGTGTGCGTGTACTAAATTAAATTAAATCAGTAGTACACACTTGTGTGAGCTTATGGTTGGTTGGTTGGTGCTTTTTACCTTGGTGGAATTACTGGCGGAGTGCTTTCTTTCGGACCGATGCTTCTGCTCCTTCTCCAGCAAGCACAGCAGCCTCTTGTTTGCTTCGTCGAGGGCTCTGTTCTCCTCAAACAGCAACTTAACCTTGAATGGAAACACACAAGAAACTTCTAACCGTCAGAACCACGCTAGTTTCGCACAAATCTATTGACATTCACTGAGAAGGCGATAAAAGTCACAGGTGCAGAACATGTTTGCAGTTGCAAGGACAAGAGAGGTTCGGTATGTATCGTACCTCCTCCTCTGCTTTGTTCAGGTTGGTCTTGAGTATCTCCTTGTCCCTCTGCAGCGCTTGCACTTGTTCAGTGAGCTGCACGTGAGTAAGTAAGATGAATGTTGGAGGATCAGTCAGGTTGGTTAAACAGCAGCACTGCACTAGTAATTACAAAGCAGCCACCGCAGTAGCACATAGGAGTATCATGCAAGCAAGCAGAGTGTTGAATGATGGTGACAGAGCTCTAGAGTTCACATGACACTTCCATTAGTTCATAGCAGTAGCACAGAGGAAGGAGGAAGGAGGAGAGGTACCTGGTCGCCGTCGGGGTCGGGGTCGGCGAAGGGCTCGCGGTCAGGGTCCGAGCTCGTCCGGGTCCTCGCTCGCCGCGGTCGAAGGAGAGCAGGGGCTGGTGGCGGAGGACGGCAGGTGCAGGCGGGATGGGCGCGTCGGGGCCGCGCTTGGCGGCTGCTGCAGGGTCCGGAGGAGGCCCTCGCTCATCGGAGGGAGGAGGAGAGGAGAGGAGCGGGCGGCGCGCGCTCGGCCGATCCCGTTCGGGGGGCGCGGGGGCGGCGGGGGTGGAGTCCCGCGGGGATCGGGGCGGCGGCGTCGAGGCAGCGCAAGACCACAGCGGCGGACGGCGTGCAGGCGCGGCGGACGGAGGGGGCGGAGCAAGGGGGCGGCGGCGTACGGTTGGGGTCGAGTGGGGGATCTGGCGAGGGAGGGAGGGAGGCCACAGTGCGAGGGGAACAAGTACGTCGATTCTAATGGCGCACCTCCCCCTGGTGCGCCATAAGTACGTCGATTCTAATGGAGCACCTCCCCCTGGTGCACCATTAGAATTTGGTTTTACTTACTAGCCCGACTGGTCAGGTTATATCCCACCTAACCCTATCTCCATCAGAACACGCCCACTAGCCCGACTGGTCAGCACGCAGCACACACACTAGGAGGTCTTGGGTTCGATTCCCAGGCTCCCCAATTTTTGTTTTTTATGCATTTAAAATGCTGTTTGATATTTATTTGTGTTTAAATATGTTCAAACTTGTTTAAATCATAACAGTAATATTTTTTATAAAAACAGTAATGATTTTTTAAAAAATATCATCAAATTTGTTATTTGAAAATATAATCAAATTTGCTTTTTTTTTGCAAATTTAGTTGCATTCATTTGTGGCGGTGGAGCGGGCCGGGGAG
>NC_057799.1:226152137-226250985 GCF_018294505.1 Triticum aestivum
GCGGTGGAGTGGGGGAGGGTGCGGGGGTCGGCGGCGGCGGCCGGTGGAGCAGGGGAGATGGTGCGAGATCGAGTGTCCATGAAATTGAAAAACATTCATGAGTTCAAAAAGTGCCCATGAAATACAATCGAGAAATGAAGGCTACAATTTAAATACAATCGATCTTAGCTAGCTATCTGTTCACAATCTTCTTGCCCTTATTTTTCGTAAATGGAGTTCTTCTCTTGAACGGACGTCCTTTAGGTAGGGTGGTCCTACTTCTTCTTGTGGTGTATGCTGATACTTCATCGTCGTCGTCATGTTCCATCTTCGGGTCGCCGTACTTGTCGAAGTCTTACTCATTGGCGACTCCATCCATTCCGATGATCTTCCTTTTGCCTCTCCTCACGACAACACGACTGGGCTTTGATGGGTCGGTAATGAAGAAGCATTGGTCCACTTGGGAAGCCAGTACCCATGGCTCATTTTTCGCGGTGACGTTCGCGCCTGCGGTCTTGGATTTGGCTTCGGGTATAACCATGGTGGTGAAATACCGGTCTTCTTTTATGGCGCTCTTGGCCCATCTGACACGGAACATCAGGACCTTCTCTCCAGCGTAGCTCAGCTCCCAGATCTCCTCGATCCTTCCGTAGTATCTGTCCTTGTCGTTACCGGTGTAGGATTCCATCGTTACCCCGGAGTTCTGATAACCATCGCTCTTCATGTCCTTGTCCTCGGTGTAGAATGTGTAGCCGTTGATATCGTACGCCTCATACGTCATCAGGTTGTGCTCGGCGCCCTGTGACAAGGCGAATATGAGTTGTTCTTCCGCGGAAGAATCCTCATGTAAAGGGTACGACAGAAGCTTCTGCTTGAACCAACGTGTGAAACATGAGTTGTGCTCTTTGATTATATCTCCGTCCGTCCTCTGTTGGCCTCGGTCATTGTATGTCTTCTCAATAAACGTTTTGTGCTCTACCACACAAGGATCGACCACGTCTATGTGTTGTAGCGCGACTAGGTTTGCTCTTTCAAAGTCGGCGAGTCGACCATCAAAGTCGACATGCATTTCGCGGCGACCCTCACGGTGACGCCATCCAGCGAGCCTGCCGAGGTGCCTGTTGACGGGCAGACCAACGGGGTTCTCGATGCCTAGATAATTCGTGCAGTAGGAGATGCACTCTTCGGTCAGAAAGCCCCTGGCTATGCTTCCCTCTGGACGTGACATGTTGCGAACGTATCCTTTGATGACACCATTCATTCTTTCGAACGGCATCATGCTGTGCAGGAACGTCGGCCCGAGTTGGATGATATCCTCCACGATATGGACCAGCAGATGCACCATAATGTCGAAGAATGCGGGAGGGAAGTACATGTCAAGCTCGCATAGTATCACCACGATCTCTTCCTGTAGCCTTCTGAGTTGCCTCACGCCAACCGACTTCCGAGAGATGACGTCAAAAAAGTTGCATAGGCCAAATAGCGTTTCACGGACGTGCGCGTCCATGATCCCACGGATTGCAACTGGAAGTATCTGCGTCATCAGCACGTGACAGTCGTGAGACTTCATCCTGCTGAACTTCTGCTTCACTGAGTCTAGGTATCTGCTTATCTTCCCCGCGTAACCGTAAGGAAGTTTTACTCCTACGAGGCAGGTGAAAAACTGATCGATCTCCTCCTGACTTAGAGTGAAGCACGCGGGAGGGAAGTCATTTCTGGTCTTCTTGGCCTTTTTGCCTTTGCGACGACTTTCCGTGTCCTGCTTCGCCTCATCATCATCATCATCATTAGCGTGAAGCTCCTCCCTGATGCCCATTGATTTCAAGTCTGCCCTTGCTTTCGGCACATCTTTGGTCCTCTCTGGCATGTTGAGCAGGGTACCAAGCAGACTCTCGCACACGTTCTTCGTGATATGCATGACATCAATGCTGTGAGGCACATGGTGGATCTTCCAGTACGGCAAGTCCCAGAAAACAGACCTTGTTTTCCATACCTTCAGCAGTGGCTCTGGCGCCTTTCGCTTCTTTCCCGGCTCAGGCGCCTTTTGCTTCTTTCCCGGCAGTGGGCAATCTTTCCAATTTTTCAACAGCTCGTCTATTTCCTCGCCGCTCCTCGTACGCGGGCATCTTCGGGGTTCGGTTTCACCATCGAATAGATCCTTGCGTTTCCTCCACGGGTCATCGTCGCGAAGCCACCTTCGATGTCCCATGAACACGGTTTTCGAAGACCCGGGATCTCTATCTAGCTGGCGATACGTTGTGTCATCCATGCACCTGATGCATCCAGAAAATCCGTGGACCACCTGCCCCGCGAGATATCCGAAACCGAGATAGTCGTGCACCGTCGTGAGCAGTGCGGCTCTCATAGGGAAACATTCTTTCTCTACAGCGTCCCACGTATTGGCTGGCGTTTTCCACAGCGTGTCTAGCTCCTCTTCCAGCAGCCCCAGATACAGATTGATGTCGTTCCCTGGTTGTTTCGGCCCTTCAATTAGCATACTCATGTGAATGTACTTCCTCTTCATGCACAACCAGGGGAGAAGGTTGTACATCCACACAAACCCAGGCCAGGTGCTATGTGTGCTTCTCTGGCTGCCAAACGGATTGACTCCATCAGTGCTCGCGCCCAGCATGATGTTCCTTGGATCGTTCCCAAATTCTGGGTGTTCGAAGTTCAACGCTTGCCACTGGCTCCCATCCTTAGGGTGACTCAGCATCTTGTCTTTTTTATTTATCTCCGGATCATTTGCGTCATCTTCTCGCTTCTTCTCCTCCCTATCCGCGTGCCAACGCAGGAGCTTTGCTACCTTAGGGTCCGCGAAATACCGCTCCAGACGAGGAGTGATCGGAAAGTACCACACCACTTTTCGAGGAGCTTTCTTCCTCTTCTTGTATCGAGTGACGCCGCACACCGGACATATGGTAGACTACGTGTGCTCGTCCCGATAAATGATGCAATTGTTCATGCACACATGGTATTTCACGTGCGGTAAATATAGAGGACACACGATTTTCTTCGCCTCCTCGAAACTGGTCGGGCACTTGTTCCCCTTGGGAAGACGTTCGTGCCAGAATGACATGTTCTCGTCGAAGCATGCGTCGGTCATTTTGTGCTTTACCTTCATCTCCAGAGCCATGAGCGTTACTTTCAGGCGGGTATCCTCGGGCCTGCATCCTTCATACAATGGAGTAACCGTGTCTATCTCCAGTTGATCCAGCTTGGCTTCCTCTCGGGCGGCAGCTCTTGTGTTATCCGTCTGCTTGAGAAGCAGCTGTTGAATATGAGGGTCCTGCACCCAGCCCATCGATGGTCCATCGTCGTCTGCTCTGCTGGCATCTTCATCTTCATGATCATGCCCTTCGTCTGCTCCCATATCTTCCTCATCATCATGTCCGGCATCTTCTACATGATGACTGTGTACAGCATCACTGTCGTGATCATGTCCTGGAGATTCTTCGTCTTCTCGCCCGCCCGAGCCGCGGTGGTTGTCTTGCTGCCCATCCTCATTTCTTGCCCGACCCCCATGGACGACTTCGTAGTCATCTTCATCACCTTGCCACCGATAGCCATCCATGAAACCACGCAAGAGCAGGTGGTCCCGCACCTGCCCGGAATCCGGGTCCGCAATAAGGCTCTTCAGCTTGCATCTTCGACACGGACATCTTATCTCCGTCTCGTTCTTTTCAGGCATCTCGGCCTTCGCGGAGCTCAAAAACCTATTCACGATGCCTTCGGTCATCGTGCGGACCATGGTCGCCTGCGGGGTAGAGCAAAATGATATTTTAGAACCAAGAAAAAATTTGGCATGACTTTCCCTAAAAATAGGACCAAAAAGAATGCATAGTGCCAAAATTCTCGCCGAAACGGAAATGAATCAACATTCCGGCAAAATATTGGCAACTATCGCATTTCAAATACCGGTACCTGCAAACACAAACATATATGCAACACCACAAACATACATAGATCTAGCTAGGCCATAAAAAGTGCATGTGCACGTTGTTGGAGGGAGAACAACATAAAGATAGCTTCCCCCTTACTTACCTATCAAAAAAAGGGGGTTTAACCACGTAATTTGGATGAATTTATGGTGCAAATGAGGTGAGGAGGAGGAGGCAGCCGAGACAAGCTTGGAGGAGGCAGGAGAGAATGAAGTGGGGAAAGTGAGTGGGTAGGTGTGGCTGTCCAAAATATCTAGCTCGTCCCAGGTTACTAATGGCGCACCACCACATAATGCGCCATTAGTAACTCTGCTTACTAATGGCGCACCTGCTGGTGGTGCGCCATTAGTAGTTTTGCAAAAAAAACACTAATGGTGCACCAGGGAGCAGTGCGCCATTACTAGCTTAAACTAGTAATGGCGCACTGCACCAGGTGCGATATTAGTAGTTTTGCAAAAAAGTAAAAAATAAAAAAATATTGTAGTGGCGCACTATGTTGCTGGTGCGCCATTACTAGTTACAACTAGTAATGGCGCACTGTGTCTTGGTGCGCCATTAGTATGTCTGGCAAAAAAAAATTGTTACTAATGGCGCACCGTGTGTCTGGTGCGCCATTAGTGTATTTCACACTAATGGCGCACCAGCACATGGTGCGCCACTGCTACATAGCAATGGCGCACCACATGTCTGGTGCGCCATTAGTGGCCATTCCATCTATAGCCCTTTTCCTAGTAGTGAAATGACAAATCATGTCTATGGCTAGGAAACATAACCATCTTTGATTAACGAGCTAGTCTAGTAGAGGCATACTAGTGACACTCTTTTGTCTATGTATTCACACATGTATCATGTTTCCGGTTAATACAATTCTACCATGAATAATAAACATTTATCATGATATAACAAAATAAATAATAACTTTATTATTGCCTCTAGGGCATATTTCCTTCAGTCTCCCACTTGCACTAGAGTCAATAATCTAGATTACACAGTAATGATTCTAACACCCATTGAGCCTTGGTGCTGATCATGTTTTGCTCGTGGAAGATGCTTAGTCAATGGGTCTGCAACATTCAAATCCGTATGTATCTTGCAAATCTCTATGTCTCCCACCTGGACTTGATCCCGGATGGAGTTGAAGCGTCCCTTGATGTGCTTGGTTCTCTTGTGAAATCTGGATTCCTTTGCCAAGGCAATTGCACCAGTATTGTCACTAAAGATTTTCATTGGACCTGACGCACTAGGTATGACACCTAGATCGGATATGAACTCCTTCATCCAGACTCCTTCATTTGCTGCTTCCGAAGCAGCTATGTACTCCGCTTCACACGTAGATCCCGCCACGACGCTTTGTTTAGAACTGCACCAACTGACAGCTCCATCGTTCAATATAAACACGTATCCAGTTTGCAATTTAGAATAGTCCGGATCAGTGTCAAAGCTTGCATCAACGTAACCATTTACGATGAGCTCTTTGTCACCTCCATAAACGAGAAACATATCCTTAGTCCTTTTCAGGTATTTCAGGATGTTCTTGACCGCTGTCCAGTGATCCACTCCTGGATTACTTTGGTACCTCCTAGCTAAACTAATAGCAAGGCACACATCAGGTCTAGTACACAACATTGCATACATGATAGAGCCTATGGCTGAAGCATAGGGAACATCTTTCATTTTATCTCTATCTTCTGCAGTGGTCGGGCATTGAGTCTTACTCAACTTCACACCTTGTAACACAGGCAAGAACCCTTTCTTTGCTTGTTCCATTTTGAACTTCTTCAAAACTTTTTCAAGGTATGTGCTTTGTGAAAGTCCAATTAAGTGTCTTGATCTATCGCTATAGATCTTGATGCCCAATATGTAAGCAGCTTCACCGAGGTCTTTCATTGAAAAACTCTTATTCAAGTATCCTTTTATGCTATCCAGAAATTCTATATCATTTCCAATCAACAATATGTCATCCACATATAAGATTAGAAATGCTACAGAGCTCCCACTCACTTTCTTGTAAATACAGGCTTCTCCAGAAGTCTGTATGAAACCATATGCTTTGATCACACTATCAAAACATTTATTCCAACTCCGAGAGGCTTGCACCAGTCCATAAATGGATCGCTGGAGCTTGCACACTTTGTTAGCTCCCTTTGGATCGATAAAACCTTCAGGTTGCATCATATACAACTCTTCTTCCAGAAATCCATTCAGGAATGAAGTCTTTACATCCATTTGCCAAATTTCCTAACCATAAAATGCGGCAATTGCTAACAAGATTCGGACGGACTTAAGCATCGCGACGGGTGAGAAGGTCTCATCGTAGTCAATCCCTTGAACTTGTCGAAAAACTTTCGCAACAAGTCGAGCTTTATAGACAGTAACATTACCGTCAGCGTCAGTCTTCTTCTTGAAGATCCATTTATTCTCAATTGCTTGCCGATCATCGGGCAAGTCAACCAAAGTCTACAGTTTGTTCTCATACATGGATCCCATCTCAGATTTCATGGCCTCTAGCCATTTTGCGGAATCTGGGCTCACCATCGCTTCCTCATAGTTCGTAGGTTCGTCATGGTCTAGTAACATGACCTCCAGAACAGGATTACCGTACCACTCTGGTGCGGATCTCACTCTGGTTGACCTACGAGGTTTAGTAGTAACTTGATCTGAAGCTTCATGATCAGCTTCCTCACTAATTGGTGTAGGTGTCACAGGAACCGGTTTCTGTGATGAACTACTTTCCAATAAGGGAGCAGGTATAGTTACCTCATCAAGTTCTACTTTCCTCCCACTCACTTCTTTCGAGAGAAACTCCTTCTCTAGAAAGGATCCAAACTTAGCAACAAAAGTATTACCTTCAGATCTGTGATAGAAGGTGATCCCAACAGTTTCCTTTGGGTATCCTATGAAGACACATTTCTCCAATTTGGGTTCGAGCTTATCAGGTTGAAGCTTTTTCACATAAGTATCGCAGCCCCAAACTTTAAGAAATGACAACTTTGGTTTCTTGCCAAACCACAGTTCATAAGGCGTCGTCTCAACGGATTTTGATGGTGCCCTATTTAACGTGAATGCAGCCGTCTCTAAAGCATAACCCCAAAACAATAGCCGGTAAATCAGTAAGAGACATCATAGATCGCAACATATCTAGTAAAGTACGATTACGACGTTCGGATACACCATTACACTGTGGTGTTCCGGGTGGCGTGCGTTGCGAAACTATTCCGCATTGTTTCAAATGTAGACCAAACTCGTAACTCAAATATTCTCCTCCACGATCAGATCGTAGAAACTTTATTTTCTTGTTACGATGATTTTCCACTCCACTCTGAAATTCTTTGAACTTTTCAAATGTTTCAGACTTATGTTTCATTAAGTAGATATACCCATATCTGCTTAAATCATCTGTGAAGGTGAGAAAATAACGATACCCGCCGCGAGCCTCAACATTCATTGGACCACATACATCAGTATGTATGATCTCCAACAAATCAGTTGCTCGCTCCATAGTTTCGGAGAACGGTGTTTTAGTCATCTTGCCCATGAGGCACGGTTCGCATGTACCAAGTGATTCATAATCAAGTGATTCCAAAAGTCCATCAGTATGGAGTTTCTTCATGTGCTTTACACCAATATGACCTAAATGGCAGTGCCACAAATAAGTTGCACTATCATTATCAACTCTGCATCTTTTGGCTTCAACATTATGAATATGTGTATCACTACTATCGAGATTCAACAAAAATAGACCACTCTTCAAGGGTGCATGACCATAAAAGATATTACTCATATAAATAGAACAACCATTATTCTCAGATTTAAATGAATAACCATCTCGGATCAAACAAGATCCAGATATAATGTTCATGCTCAACGCTGGTACCAAATAACAATTATTTAGGTCTAAAACTAATCCCAAAGGTAGATGTAGAGGTAGCATGCCGACCGCAATCACATCGACTTTGGAACCATTTCCCACGCGCATCGTCACCTTGTCCTTAGCCAATCTTCGCTTAATCCGTAGTCCCTGGTTCGAGTTGCAAATATTAGCAACAGAACCGGTATCAAATACCCAGGTGCTACTGCGAGCATTAGTAAGGTACACATCAATAACATGCATATCACATATACCTGTGTTCACCTTGCCATCCTTCTTATCTGCCAAATACTTGGGGCAGTTCCGCTTCCAGTGACCAGTCTGCATGCAGTAAAAGCACTCAGTCTCAGGCTTAGGTCCAGACTTGGGTTTCTTCTCTTGAGCAGCAACTTGTTTGCTGTTGTTCTTGAAGTTCCCCTTCTTCTTCCCTTTGCCCTTTTTCTTGAAACTGGTGGTCTTGTTGACCATCAACACTTGATACTCTTTCTTGATTTCTAACTCCGCAGCCTTTAGCATTGCGAATAGCTCGGGAATTGTCTTATCCATCCCTTGCATGTTATAGTTTATCACGAAGCTCTTGTAGCTTCGTGGCAGTGATTGAAGATTTGTCAATGACACTATCATCCGGAAGATTAACTCCCAGTTGAATCAAGTGATTGTTATACCCAGGCATTCTGAGTATATGCTCACTGACAGAACTATTCTCCTCCATCTTGCAGCTGTAGAATTTATTGGAGACTTCATATCTCTCAATCCGGGCATTTGCTTGAAATATTAACTTCAACTCCTGGAACATCTCATATGCACCATGATGTTCAAAACGTCGTTGAAGTCCCGGTTCTAAGCCGTAAAGCATGGCACACTGAACTATCGAGTAGTCATCAGCTTTGCTCTGCCAGACGTTCATAACATCTGGTGTTGCTCCTGCAGTAAGTTTGGCACCTAGCGGTGCTTACAGGACGTAATTAGCGGTGCTTACAGGACGTAATTGTTCTGTGCAGCAATGAGGATAATCCTCAAGTTACGGACCCAGTCCGTGTAATTGCTACCATCATCTTTCAACTTTGCTTTCTCAAGGAACGCATTAAAATTTAACGGAACAACATCACGGGCCATCTATCTACAACAACATAGACATGCAAAATACTATCAGGTACTAAGTTCATGATAAATTAAAGTTCAGTTAATCAAATTGTTAAAGAACTCCCACTTAGATAGACATCCCTCTAATCCTCTAAGTGACCACGTGATCCATATCAACTAAACCATGTCCGATCATCACGTGAGATGGAGTAGTTTCAATGGTGAACTTCACTATGTTGATCATATCTACTATATGATTCACGCTCGACCTTTCGGTCTCAGTGTTCCAGGCCATATCTGCATATGCTAGGCTCGTCAAGTTTAACCTGAGTATTCCGCGTGTGCAACTGTTTTGCACCCGTTGTATTTGAACGTAGAGCCTATCACACCCGATCATCACGTGTTGTCTCAGCACGAAGAACTTTCGCAACGGTGCATACTCAGGGAGAACACTTATACCTTGAAATTTAGTGAGAGATCATCTTATAATGCTACCGCCGATCTAAGCAAAATAAGATGCATAAAAGATAAACATCACATGCAATCAATATAAGTGATATGATATGGTCATCATCATCTTGTGCTTGTGATCTCCATCTTGAAGCACCGTCATGATCACCATCGTCACTGGAGCGACACCTTGATATCCATCGTAGCATCATTGTCATCTCGCCAACTATTGCTTCTACGACTATCGCTACCGCTTAGTGATAAAGTAAAGCATTACAGGGCGATTGCATTGCATACAATAAAGCGACAACCATATGGCTCCTGCCAGTTGCCGATAACTCGGTTACAAAACATTATCATCTCATACAATAAAATATAGCATCATGTCTTGACCATATCACATCACAACATGCCCTGCAAAAACAAGTTAGACGTCCTCTACTTTGTTGTTGCAAGTTTTACGTGGCTGCTACGGGCTGAGCAAGAACCGTTCTTACTTACGCATGAAAACCACAACGATAGTTCGTCAAGTTAGTGCTGTTTTAACCTTCTCAAGGACTGGGCATAGCCACAGTCGGTTCAACTAAAGTTGGAGAAACTAACACCTGCCAGCCACCTGTGTGCAAAGCACGTCGGTAGAACCAGTCTCGCGTAAGCGTACGCGTAATGTCGGTCCGGGCCGCTTCATCCAAAAATACCGCCAAACCAAAGTATGACATGCTGGTAAGCAGTATGACTTGTATCGCCCACAACTCACTTGTGTTCTACTCGTGCATATAACATCTACGCATAAAACCTGGCTCGGATGCCACTGTTGGGGAACGTAGTAATTTCAAAAAAAATCCTACGCACACACAGGATCATGGTGATGCATAGCAACGAGGGGAGAGTGTGTCCACGTACCCTCATAGACCGAAAGCGGAAGCGTTAGCACAACGCGGTTGATGTAGTCGTACGTCTTCACGATCCGACCGATCCAAGTACCAAACGCATGACACCTCCGAGTTCAGCACACGTTCAGCTCGATGACGTCCCGAAAACTCCGATCCAGCAGAGCTTCACGGGAGAGTTCCGTCAACACGACGGCGTGATGACGGTGATGATGTTGCTACCGACGCAGGGCTTCACCTAAGCACCGCTACGATATGACCGAGGTGTAATATGGTGCAGGGGGGCACCGCACACGGCTAAGAGATCAAGAGATCAATTGTTGTGTCTCCAAGGGGTGCCCCCTTCCCCGTATATAAAGGAGTGGAGGAGGGGGAGGGGGCCGGCCTCCCTAGGCGCGCCCCACGACGAGTCCTACTCCCATCGGGAGTAGGACTCCCCCTTCCAAGTGGGAGTAGGAGAGGAGAGGGAAGGAGAGAGAGAGAGGGGGAAAGGAAAGGGGGGCGCCCCCCTCCTTGTCCAATTCGGACTGGGGGGGAGGGGGCGCGCGGCTGCCCTTGGCCGCCCCTCCTCTTCTCCACTAGGGCCCAATAGGCCCATTAGTCTCCCCGGGGGGTTCCGATAACCCCCCGGTACTTCGGTATATGTCCGAAACTCCCCGAAACCATTCCGGTGTCCGAACATAGTCGTCCAATATATCGATCTTTACGTCTCGACCATTTCGAGACTCCTTGTCATGTCCGTGATCACATCCGGGACTCCGAACTACCTTCAGTACATCAAATCACAAAATCTCATAATACAATCGTCACCGAAACTTTAAGCGTGCGGACCCTACGGGTTGGAGAACTATGTAGACATGACCGAGACATGTCTCCGGTCAATAACCAATAGCGGAACCTGGATGCTCATATTGGCTCCTACATATTCTACGAAGATCTTTATCGGTCAAACCGCATAACAACATACGTTGTTCCCTTTGTCATCGGTGTGTTACTTGCCCGAGATTCGATCGTCGGTATCTCAATACCTAGTTCAATCTCGTTACGGGCAAGTCTCTTTACTCGTTCCGTAATACATCATCTCGCAACTAACTCATTATTTACAATGCTTGCAAGGCCTATAGTGATGTGTATTACCAAGTGGGCCCAGAGACACCTCTGCGACAATCGGAGTGACAAATCCTAATCTCGAAATACGCCAACCCAACAAGTACCTTCGGAGACACCTGTAGAACACCTTTATAATCACCCAGTTACGTTGTGATGTTTGGTTGCACACAAAGTGTTCCTCCGGTAAACGGGAGTTGCATAATCTCATAGTCATAGGAACATGTATAAGTCATGAAGAAAGCAATAGCAGCAAACTAAACGATCAAGTGCTAAGCTAACGGAATGGGTCAAGTCAATCACATCATTCTCCTAATGATGTGATCCCGTTAATCAAATGACAACTCATGTCTATGGCTAGGAAACATAACCATCTTTGATTAACGAGCTAGTCTAGTAGAGGCATACTAGTGACACTCTGTTTGTCTATGTATTCACACATGTATCATGTTTCCGGTTAATACAATTCTAGCATGAATAATAAACATTTATCATGATATAAGGAAATAAATAATAACATTATTATTGCCTCTAGGGCATATTTCCTTCAGCCCTCTGTGGGAATTCAATTCGAAGAAGCACCAGACCTTGATAAGGCTCTTCGAGACTACTCACGAGGCGCCTGGAAGTTGCTCTTTAAGGTCAACGAGAAGCCACCGGCCACGGACTCAGACCGTGGTCACAATTATAAACACCCCGCCAGCGAGGTATGTTATTTCTGACGTATCCCCAACTTAATTGTTTTGAGGATGATGTCTGAGCTTTAATTATCGCTCTTTTCAGGACTGGACGGAGAGGGCGAAGCGGATCTAGTGTCCGGCTCCGCTGCCTGAAGAACCAGTCATCCCGCGTCTAGCGAAGATGCTGGTGTCGGCGCCATATAAGGCGCCGGAGAAGAAGGCCAAGAAGAAGGCAAAGGGGGCCAAGTGTGGCCCCCGTCGCAAGGGCACTTCAGACGCAACGTCCGAAGATGACGAAGCTCATTCCTCTGTCCCTGAGGACAATGACGAGGAAGAGGAGGAGGAGGAAAAAAACAACCCTCCCCCTGAGGAGAGGAAGAAGAAGAGGGTGGCTTCGGCGCATCTGGAGGCGGAAACGCCCAAGAAGGGGAAGGGTGTCCCAGCGGTCAACACCGCGTGGGACGTTGACAGCAGTCCCGAACGACGCCCCCGCACTATGCCCCAGGCCGCATCGTAAGTGACATGGCCCGCTCGTGCGCACATCTGGCCCTTTCTCTCCATTATCTTGACATAGTTAACTGTACTATTGCAGTCCGGCCCGCGACCTAATCCAACGATCCTCGTCTAGAGGTTCGTTGGCTCCGTCGGAGATGGCGAGCATGTCGCTACCGCCTTCTTACTCCCCCGGGGCCAGGGACGACACCGAAGTGTTGTCCCGGAGAACCGCTCCGAAGGGAGGGGCCCAGGACGCTGTCCGATCGGCGCCACAAGGCGAGACCTCCACTGCCGGACACATGGGGGAGCTGATCCCCATGGAAACTGGCGAAGAGGGCCGCATCCAATTTGGCCCTCGGCCAAATACGATTCCGGAGACCCATATGGCTCTGGAGTCGGGCGAGCAGGCCCCTTTGAAGGAGGGGGGTGCGCCGCTTCCGCCGGTGGTCCATGTCCATCTAGGGACGCCGGATAACCTGATGGAGGCGCTACGAGGCACCTCCATTATGGACGAGCATCGTGTCCTTATGGGCGCGGTGATCGAGAAGGTTCAGTCCGCCAAGAGTGAACTGAACGAAGCCTGCAGCAACCTATTGACAGGTTTCGAGGTAAGTGACATAGAAATTGAAAAAACCCATGTAGTCAGTAGCCCCTGAGACACTCTCCGGTGCTCGGTGCGAAGAACCGGACAGAGGATCAATCTCTAATTGTAGGAGACTAACGTGATAGGTATGCATAAGCAGGCGTCGCTGTTGGCCGCGACCTCGCATGCTGCCGAAGTCTCTAAACTGAGGCAGAGGCTGGGGCGTACAAAGAGTGAGCTCGGCGAGGTTAAGGTTCGGCTCCAGGAGCAGCAAGGTGAGTAACGACTTGCTGTGTATTCGGAAAGCATAGGCGCTGTGTATTGAATGTAGTGTCGTAATATGTGCAGGAGTCGCGACCGAGGTCGAGGCCCTGAAGAAGGCCCTGGGCGAGGCCGAGGAGAAGGCTGTCCAGCAGCAAGCCGCCCGTAAGAAGCTCGAGGCCCGGGTAAAAGAAATCCAGCAGGAGCTCCAAGATGCGGTGAAAAAATGTGAGACCTTGGAGCATGATGCGTCGGCTCGAGGGGCCGAACTCACCGAGGCTCGTCAGAGCGCAGAGACCGCACGGAATGAGGCCCAGGCCGCTCTCCAGGAGATCCAGGAGGCCAAGAAGATCACGGTGGGTAAGGCTTTTAAGATGCAAAGCAAGTATGCGGAGAAGCAGTACCTTTTACTAACCCGGTTTCGGAGTTCCCCAAGGGCTTTTTCGGATCTACCACGCAGCGTATGAGATGCTGCGGAGTTCTTCCAAGCTGAAGGAGGGGGTTCTACGAAGAAGCTATTCTGGTCGCAGTATGCGATGCCAGAGCATCCCGTGTCCTTCACCGATCAGCTGAAGCAGCTAGTGGAGCTGCACAGGGTGGCCAAACTAGCCATGAAGGATTTGATGATCCAGCTGTGGCCAGCCGAAGCTATGCCCGGCAGCTACTTCGGACTCATGAGGCGGCTGGTGGAAGCCTGTCCGCGGCTAGACGTTGTAAAGCGCTCTGCCTGTATTGAAGGTGCCTGTATGGCCTTCGCTCGTTGCAAGATGTGGTGGGCGAAGATGAACGCCGTTGAAGTTGCCAGCAGGCCGCCGGAGGGCAAGGAGCACCGCACAACCGAGAGATATTTTGCGGATGTCATAGAAGGGTCTCGACTTGTGGCAGCTCAATGTTTGCAGGACATTGTATTTGAATAAATGTATTCATGTTGCCCTTGCCTTGTATTATGGAAACAAAGCTTGTAATGTAATTTTGTTATGCTTTAATTGTTTCCTCCTGTGCAGCCGTGTTGTTTGTAATCTGAGGGTTGGCCAGTCGTTGGCTTCTGCCCTCGCGTAGGTAGTACGGAGGTGTTCGGGATGGAATCTAAACAATCTTGATCCAATTATATGGTCCTTTGAAGGAGTTGTTTAGCGCAACGAACAAGGCAATCAGACTATACGGCTTAAACGCCCTCACTTAGCCATAGGAGTTTTATAATAAAGCAAGTGCGCAACCCATGGTCCAAGCCAGGGTGCTGTCAGCATCTGATCGGGAAGTGCCGATCCTTCGCGTAACGCGGAAAAAATCTCCAACGATTTTGTAACCCTCGAACAACTGACCGGCTCTCGCCGTATCATGACAGTCAGTTTTCGGCTTTCTCTACTGAGGTGCTCATCCGGTCAAGGCCAGGGCACAATCGCACTAGTTCTCCCTTTACTACCCTAGCCGATAAAGTGGAACATAAGGTAGCAAGCACAAGAGCCGGGCAACCCAACTATTGAGCAAAGACATGATTCGGAGCCAATGCATATAGTGCTAAATTCGGGGTGCCGAACTTATATATAAGAAGTGTTCGGACTTTGCTGCCGTATTGTGGGGCGATAAGTAGCCCCTGGCGAATATGAAACGTACAAAAGGGTACCGATGCAACTGATAAGCAGATCGAAATAAAATGAAGTAAGAAGCGAAAACCACAGAAACTGGGCCGCAAACCATTTTCATTATAACTGGATGGATACGTCAAGGCGTATCTTGTACAAAATAGTGCGATAAGCATTCGGGCTATTTAACATGCCAGGATCAAGAGGGCGCAGCCTGCAAGTCCCGAGAAATAAGTGGAGATACCGTCAAGAAGAACGTATAGAGGTTACCGTACGTACCTATGTTGCTTGCCTCCTTTGTATGCCGATCCTTCGAAGGGACTGGTGATCAGGCCCGTGAGAAAAGGAACCTGAAATAAAAAGAAAAAGGTGAAAGTATGTGTGTCCGGGATCGGTCTAGCCGGACTTTAGATCCCGGGTTAGCTTGTGCCTCCGTCGATGTCCATGAGATTCTGAGTGCGTAATTATGTACGCGTGGTGCGAATGCCACTACTTCATCAGGACGGGGACGGAGGCCGAGTTGCTAATCGAGCTCTTGACGAGCTGCACTGTCCTGCTGCAGTGTAGCCCGGAACCTCTTGATGATGTCCAGGGGCTCGATAGCCGTACCATGGTGCTGCTTGAGAAGGCCGCTCTGTACCTCTGCTGCTAGGGCAGCGGTGTGCTCCTCTGTTCGGAGGGAGCGTTCCGTATTGCCATTGACTGTTATGACGCCGCGTGGACCGGGCATCTTGAGCTTGGGATAAGCATAGTGTGGCACTGCGTTGAATCTAGCAAATGCGGTTCGTCTGAGCAGTGCGTGGTAGCCGCTGCGGAAGGGGACGATATCGAAGATTAACTCTTCGCTTCGGAAGTTATCCGGAGAAACGAAGACCACCTCCAGCGTGATTGAGCCCATATAGCGGGCCTCTACGCCTGGTATGACTCCTTTAAAGGTAGTCTTTGTTGGTTTGATTCGTGAGGGGTTAATGCCCATCTTCCGCACTGTGTCCTAATAAAGCAGGTTGAGGCTGCTACCACCGTCCATCAGGACTCGTGTTAGGTGAAACCCGTCAATAATTGGGTCGAGGACTAGTGCAGATGAACCGCCATGGCGGATACTAGTTGGGTGATCTCGACGATCGAAAGTGAACGGGAATGATGACCACGGATTGAATTTGGGGGCGACTGGCTCTACCGCGTAGACGTCCCTAAGTGCTCGCTTGCGCTCCTTTTTGGGGATGTGTGTAGCGTATATCATGTTCACCGTTTTAACTTGAGGGGGAAATTTCCTCTGTCCCCCAGTGTTCGGCTGCCGGGGCTCTTCGTCCTCGTCCTCACTTTGTGATCCCTTTTCTTTGTTTTCAGCGTTTAACTTGACAGCCTATTTGAAAACCCAAAAGTCTCTGTTGGTGTGATTGGCTTGTTTATCTGGGGTGCCATGTATCTGGCACGGACGATCGAGTATGCGGTCGAGGCTGGAAGGTCCTTCATTGTTTCTTTTGTAGGGCTTCTTCCGTTGGCCGGACTCGGAGCCACTGAATCCGGCGTTAACTGTGGTGTCATCGGTGTTGTCGCCATTGCTTCGGCGTTTGTATCTATTGCGCCGGAGCTTGCTGGTGCTGTTCTTGGCCTCGGAGGGGCATGCCTCGCTGGCTGTGTTCTTGCTATGAGCCAGCCAGCTGTCCTCACCCGCGCAAAAGCGGGTCATGAGTGCCGTAAGGGCTGCCATAGACTTCGGATTTTCTTGGCCGAGGTGGCGTGGTTGAAGGCTGCTAGGGCCTCAGCATCCGGACAGTCAACGATCTGGTTCTTTTTTGTTAGGAACCTAGTCCAGAATTTTCTGGCTGATTCTCCAGGTTGTTGAACTATGTGGCTTAAGTCATCGGCATCTGGTGGCCGGACATAGGTTCCTTGGAAGTTGTCCAGGAAGGCTTCTTCCAATTCTTCCCAGCTGCCGATAGAATTTTCAGGCATGCTGTTAAGCCAGTGCCGCGCTGGCCCTTTGAGCTTTAGTGGGAGGTATTTAATGGCGTGGAGTTCATCTCCTCGAGCCATATGGATATGGAGAATAAAATCCTCGATCCATACTGCAGGATCGGTTGTGCCGTTGTATGATTCGATATTGACGGGCTTGAACCCCTCGGGGAATTCATGATCCAGTACTTCATCTATGAAGCAGAGAGGGTGTGCGGCGCCTCTATATCGGGCCGCATCGTGGCGTAGCTCTGATGGAGTCCGTCTGTGGCATTCGGCCTGGGCGTGGTTAGGTTTGTCACGTCCGAATAGGTAGCCGTCGTCGTGCCTCGAGGCACGTCCTCGCGGTCCGTAGATCGATCTTGTGTGTCCTGCTCTACTGTCCAGGGTCTGCCGGAGGTTGTATGTATGACCCCGAACTCTTCCGTCCCTATTTTTTCAGGGCGGTGGGGCGGGCTGCTGTTCGGCCAGAGTTGCCGCTTTATCCCGACCGCGGGGTGGCCGGTCGGCCGCCCTATCTCGACCATGTGGTGGTCGTTCCGCATTACACGAGGGAGATATGTGCTCCGGCGCATCCTCGTCGAATTGAGGTAGCAGTCTGCGTTTTGTGTAGCTCTTGGCTGGGCGCTTGAGGCCGTATTCCTCGGCTGTCAGGACATCAGTCCATCTGTCGACGAGCAGATCTTGTTCAGCTTGAAGCTGTTGTTGTTTCTTTTTCAGGCTCCTTGAAGTGGCTATGAGCTGAACCTTAAAGCGCTCCTGCTCCAGAGGATCCTCAGGCACGATGAACTCTTCGTTTCCAAGGCTTGTCTCCTCCTCGAAGGGTGGACGGTAACTATCGTCCTCCGAGTCATCTTCTATGGCCTGTTGGTCAGGGTTGTCTTGCCTGTTGTCATGTTCCTCCTGTTCGGATGTAGCCCCGACAGGGTCTTCATTGTTTTCGGCATCGCCCGGAGTACTATTTTCCCTGCTGCCAGTGTTGCCATCCTTTGAGCGATGGGGCTTAGAGCGGCGTTTGGGCCGCCAGCGCTTGGACTGCGTCACAGAGGTTTTATTCGCATCTGGCTCTTCTTTGTCGTCGCCAGATCCTTTAGGTGTATCAACCATGTACACGTCATAGGAAGAGGTGGCCGTCCAACATCTAGTAAATGGCGGGTCTGGGCCTTGCTCCTTGTCGGCATCGTTGTCCATGCCGTCGATGTCTTCGGAGCCATAGTCAAGCACGTCGGTTAAGTCATCGACAGTGGCTATGAAGTGGGTGGCGGGTGGGAAGCAAAATTCCTCGTCGTCCGCCTCTAGCTCGAACCGAACATAGTTCGGCTATGAGTCCTCCTCCACGGACAAGTTCTTTAAAGAGTTTAGCACGTCACCCAAAGGTGAATGCTGGAAGATGTCTGCAGCGCTAAATTCGAAAATCGATAACCGATCCAGCTCGGTGTCCGCAGGCGTACCTGGTCCGGAACGTATAGCCGGAGACGAGTCCGGAGTTCCATTGACGCAAACATTGTAGGATGTCGAGTCCGTGTGTGACTCGAACGCCGCAGACTTTGTGGCCTCGGAGGGCACGATCTACTTCGGTTCTAAGGCCGTTGCAGCAACAGGACGCACCTCTTGAATGTAATCCGATAACAGATATAAGTCATGTTCATCGGGACGAGGGGGAGCGATCGCTGCGGTTTCAAACCCATTGAAGATCAAGTCTCCACGGGTATCCGCGACGTAGTTCAAGCTTCCAAATCTGACCTGGTGGCCAGGGGCATTGCTATCGATCGGCTCAAGACGGCCAAGCGAGTTGGCCCGCGGTACGAAGCCGCTGAACACAAAAATCTGTCTGGGGAGGAAGGTTCCTCCTTGGACAGCGTCGTTATCGACGATTGAAGGGGGCATCGAGCCTATTGTCGACCGCACAGTGGAACTCTCAATGAAAGCACCAATGTCGGTGTCAAAACCGGCGGATCTCGGGTAGGGGGTCCCGAACTGTGCGTCTAGGATCGATGGTAACAGGAGACGGGGGACACGATGTTTACCCAGGTTCGGGCCCTCTCTATGGAGGTAATACCCTACTTCCTGCTTGATTGATCTTGATGAATATGAGTGTTACAAGAGTTGATCTACCACGAGATCGTAATGGCTAAACCCTAGAAGTCTAGCCTGTATTACTATGGTAATGAGTCTCCCTCTATCCGGACTGCGCTCTCCGGTTTATATAGACACTGGAGAGATCTAGGGTTACATGGGGTCGGTTACATAAGAAGGAATCTTCATAGTTGGTCCCCTAGCTTGCCTTCCATGCCAAGGAGAGTCCGGTCCGGACACGGGTATAGTCTTCGGCCTTCACACCTTCACAGCCCATCAGTCCGGCCCAATGAATAACAGGCCAGACGCCCGAGGACCCCTTAGTCCAGGACTCCCTCACTGGCCCACCAGACAGAGCTCAGTCATTGGGTTTATCAATGCTGCAGGGACGGACCTGAGCACAGACGCCGTGTCCAGTCTTCTCATGCGAAAATTCCTGAAGAAAGACAACCAGTGCGCGGCTCCCGTGGTGGCGAGGCATCGGGTCGCGCGCCCTAGCTCGTCTGTCCGTGATTAGCTCATGCGAGAACAAGGCACCAAGGGCCATGGGAGGTGATGTACACGGGAGCTGGCCTGCGAGCCAGAGCTTAGCCTCTTGGGTTTAGCAACGCTGCAGGGACGGACCCGAGCACAGACGTCGTGCCAGTCCTTAATCCTGAGGCAGTCGCATGCGGGCTCACAAGGGCGTACGACGTTCATGGTATCGAAGTACCAGGCAGGCATATAATAATCGTAAAGCAACTCATGGAAAGAGGCAAGCTAGTTCAGGTAAATGCAAGAACGATACATGCCACAGGGATGGACCCATGCGGCCAGGGGATGATGCAGCCCGAGGGGCGCCCCCAACAGAGTAAATTAAAGATGCAAAGGATGCACGTCGCAGGGACAGGCCCATGCGACCTGGGGATAATGCAGCCCGAGGGGCGCCCCCAACTAAATGAACCGGAAAATTATGGAAATCCAAGTCCACCATGAAGATCAAAGTATTTGGATGGCTGCTCCTCTCTGACCGCTTAAACACAAGAAAGATGCTTAAGAGGAGACACTACAATATTGGGGATGACCATGATTATATCTTGTGTGGTCTGCACATTGAAGAGACAATTGAGCATTTGTTCTTTGAATGTCAGTTCACTCAACCTTGCTGGGTGAGCTTCGGCTTGTCGTGGCAACAAGGGGGGACCAGGCTTGAAAATATTGAGGTTGCCAAAGAGACATGGGCTCGTCCGCTGTTTATGGAAGCTTTTCTTCTAGCAGCCTGGAGCATTTGGAAGGAACGAAACAACAAGCATTTCAAAGGTATAGCACCATCCAAAGACTCCGGACTGAAAAGATTCAAAGAGGACTACTCTCTCCAAGCTTATAGGGTTAGGAGAAACACAAGCACCTCATCCCTTCTCTCTTACATACCTTGTAATAAACTAACTCCCCCCAACCCCAAAATGGGGTGAATGTAAATAACTATGTAATTGGCAGACTTTTATTCTTTTAATTTAATTGCAGTAGGAGGTGCTCCTACTATTTCAGGTTAAAAAAATGAACCGGAAAATGTCACCTGGCACCGTTGCTGGAGGGACTTTGAAGCAGCTGAAGACGCGCTCTGGAGGAGTTGCTCCTCACGAGACGCATGGGTCTTGAACCTCGGGAGGCTCTGGAGGTGTGGCACCCTGATCCGCATGGAGCAGGGGGCCTTCGCACGTCAGCCCAGGGTAACACCTGACGCACGACAGGTCCATAATACAGCATTCCAGGTACAATAATATTCATCAAATACATGTGCATAAGCTTACACCATTGATGAATACAATCATCTGGCATAGCCCTACGACTATTTGAATGGCAGCGGAAGTCTATGAAATGGCGGTGGAAGTCTTGGTTTGGTGGCTCAACAACTCTGGCTGGGCTCCACAACTCACAGGACTGGCAATGTTACGGCCTAGCACGACGTATCAAGCGAACAATACGGGTACGACCTACAAAACTGGCATGACACGCCAGGTCAGTACATTGAATGTACTTGCAAGACAACCAAATGCATAGCATCCAAACAAGCAGAAGACAAGGCAAGAACCGAGCGCATGTAACAGCCTATCTCATATCAATTACTAAACATGGCATGATAAAAATTCAACTAAGCATGAACAAAATCATAACATCTACTAACATGGCAATGACATGGCATATCAGATCGTGCTTCTAACATGGCAATGGCAAAACATAGCATATCATCTCAATCATGGCATAATTTAACATGTCAATCAAAGCATGGCATGGCAATCATGAAACTAGGCTGAAAATAGACTACCAATAATATCCAATGCAGACGTAGCATGTTAACTTTATGCAATCATATTTTGTTCTACCTTGGTTCTGTAATGCAACATATTACTCATGCAATGCAACCAAACTTGTGCACCGAGTCCCTCGGACTCTCTTACCAACGGGTTGCCTCGCAACCGAACGGTGATGTTTCCAGCAATCACAACCATGACCAACACTTGGTCTCCAACACTCACCGAGACCTCGTCTCATGATCATATCAAACCATTGTCGTGACTTCTCATGGCTATCTCACAGTTCAAGTCACCATATTCTTGTTATCACATCTTTATTTACCAACTTAATTATTTTAGGTTTATCCTCCATTTCGACCAAGACCTGATAGTGGGACCTACTACGAACTGTGTGCTATCGATAGACTTTATACACTCTGCAGAGGTAGCACACTGTACCCACACCACGGAACTCATGGCCTCGTCATCCCATTCGGGTGGACCAACGACATACCGATGAAACCGACCTACTGCCATGACACTCTCCCGGCCACTCCGACCACTCCCAACTGGGCTAGTCCTGGGTGGCCCCGTGTCTACCAAAGACACAACGACCACCGTTGTTGCCAAAACGTCCCTCACGGGGACCGGTACCAATATTTTAACAACAGGCACACAAGGTTATGTCCGCCTACCTGATCAGGGTAAGCATGCCCATAACCTTCCCCAGTTGGAGGCACCGGCGAGACTCACGACAATAGATCGCATTAAGGCCTCCCCATAAGGCAAATGTGGCTGCACTAAAAAAGTTCGATTTGGTGGCACTATGCCTCGATCCCATCGATGACGGAGGAGGTTTGTCATTATTAAGTCATTTTATTTTCTTCTCCATCATCATGAACATGAATGCAATAATGATCATGCAACATGCATGAACAAAATATCTAACTTCTCAAGTACACAACTATCGAATACAGAGCATGACAATATCAAGTAATAGCATATCAACGGTGCATTACAATCCTCATAACATTTTATAACGATGACATGCAAATAAAGTAGAGTAGTGACATGGCATTATTAAAAATAACATTCTAATTAGCATGGCAAAAGATATCATGAAAACACAAGCATGCACGACAGGCATAATGGAATAACTACAGACGAAAACGATATGAAACAACTGCAACTACACACACAAGGTGCAAGAAAAGTCAACATGCAAGTTTAGGGCGCATGATAAGAGGTTGGCTTGCCTGGGGGTCGATAAATACTCCGTGAAGAAGTGGGAAACGATTGCGGAAAATTTTGCCAGAAACAGTTCTCTCTCGAAGGGGGCTGTTTACGGGCAAGGGCAAAATGCTCATTTTCACTATGAGAAAACGTTATGAAAATGATATCAACGGAACGGGCTCGATGAAACGAAGACATGGGCTTTGGAATCACCTGATTCGGAGCTACGGGTAAAAAGATATGACCGTTTAACTACCAGGGACCTATCTATAAAGAAAATCCTTACAAACTGGCCCCTGACAGAAAAACAGATCGCGTCTTTCTCAGAAATACGCTTTCTAGAGAGGCAAGCACATTCAGGCCCGATGAAGAGGAGGAATACGCTTTCGGCTAAAGGAAAGCGCATTACTGACCGCGGGCGACAGAAAGTACGTTTTCAGAAAACAAAAACGCATTTCTCTCTGAAGCCGCGACGAAGTACGCTTTCAAGAAATGAAAGCGCATTCGCGCGGGGCGTCTCCACTTACGCCAGCTCAGCGAGCCGGCCCGGTCAGCGTGCAGAGGCCGACAAGCGGGGCCCAGAGGCAGGGTCAACGCTGGCCGGGCCCGCCTGGCCTTCCTCTTCTTCCCGCTCGGTGGCGCGACGAGCCGGGGCAGGGGATCGCCCCGACGAGGAGCGCCGGCGACTCCGGCCACCGTTCGCGACGACCGACCTACCCAGATGCTCAGCATGAGAGGGCGCATCTCAGGGTGGTAGCCTCTGCCGTCGACGGGCGTTGTAGCGGAAGCAGCGAGGCACGTAGCGGAGAGGGGCTTCGGGCTCGGGTGGACATGGGGCTCCGGTGAGGGAAATGGAGGGGCGGCGGGTCGGGAAGGGTCGCCAGAGAGTGGCGCGTCCATCCATGGGCTTGGACTGGGAAGGGTACGGCCTGAGAGGGGGTTTGGGTGCGGAGGCCGAGGGCGAACTCCGGCTAAATTGCTGGGCTCCAGCGAGGGATTCGGCCGGGCATGGGTGTGAGATGGCTCCAGAGGGAGAGGGGAGGGGGCTGGCTTGCTCGGAGAAGGCTCGGGCTGGCTATTTATAGCCGGGGCAAGGAGGAGAGGAGGTGGCACGCGGCAGGCGACGTGTCCGCGCGTCGGCGACGGCGCAGTGTCGGCAGGCGCGGCCAAGGCCCACGGGAAGCGGCGGGAAGGTGACGAGGAGGATCAAGACGAGCAGCAGAGGCTGACGGAGACGAGAGGCGCTCGGGGACAAAATGAGGAAGCGGACAGAGGCGAGGAAGAAGATGATGGCTACAGCAGCTCACTGTTCGGTCATTGGCACGGCTCGCCGGAGAAGAAAACGAAGGGGGCCAGAGGTCCAGAGGGAAGAGGACTTCGAGGGGGAACTGTTGGGCATTAATGGCGAGGCCAGAGACGGTCGGAGCAGCACTGCCGATGAGAACAGTGGCTAAACCACCGTTTTGGCTGTCTGCCCTCGTAGTCACCACTGACATGGCGCACTTTGGAGTTTTTACTGAGGTAAGTTCATGTCTACCGCGTAGTACTTCGAAGAGAGAGTAATACTGCGGTAGAAAACCGAGCAAAGACAAATGGAGCTGAGTAAACCAAGCTCCACAAGTTTGCTGTTGCAAACTTGGCCACACTCTAGAGATTAAACCAGAGAGTGTAAAAGGTAAATTTGATGTCTGGGAGGCTTAGGGTAGAAAGGACTACGATCCTGGGAGTTTTGAGGTAATTTGGACAACTATTTACCATAGTTGTTGTACAACTACCAAATCTAACCCAGAAACTGAATCATGATGAAGCACTCACTAGGAGTGATGGATTGAGCTAAAACTTGGCAAATCTTGATGATTTGGACATACAATGATGCTGTAAAAAGTTCATACCAAATGGACTTACCAAAATGGTACTTCCTTCACAGCTATCATTTTTGTCCAAAAACTTCAGAAAAATCCTCAGGGCAATTAGCTAGATTAAATGAGCCAAAATCTTGTGGAGATGGATCATATAGATAGGAGAAGGCCTGGGAAAATTATCAGCCATAATGGAGCAAGATAAAATACACTTGCTTCACAAACTGAAAATTTGGATAGAAAACAAGAATTGCTCCTGTGCTCACATAGTTCAATGAAATGAACTGAATTCGGGTGGAGGATAATGATTTGAGATACATGAGAGGATGGAAAAGTTCCATCCCATTTGGAAACTCTATGAAGGTACTTCCTTAACAAAGTTGTATTCTGGTCAGAAACTTTGAAAAATTGCACAGGGAGCTAGGAAGCATGGATTGAGCTCATATTTGGCATCCATGGGTTATTTATCAATGTTAATCAACCTGCCAAATTGCAGCTCAATTGGAATTAGGAATAAAGCACTTCCTTTGCAAAATTTCAGAGAAGGCAGAAACTGGCATTGGATCATGTGCCAAAATTTTGAACTGAGGAACATGAGATTAGGATGGAACTAGTGATTATATAGCAAGGACAAGCTCCACAATTTATGTGGGATTTTTCTCTGCTATAAAAATAGTAGTTCCTTTGGAAAATGGCAGAAATGCAATATTGGCATTAAATAGGAAAGGGCAATTTTCCTCATTTAATTATGGCCGATATACTTGCCAAAGCTTGGATTAGGCATAAGTATCAACTCCACCAATTCTCATGAATTTAGGAGATGGCTAGCTATGCCTTTGGATCTTATTCCTCAGAAAGGCAAGAAAAGGAATAAATCACAATTCAAAAATATTGCATTGGACTTAGCAATATTTTTGCATATCCAAGGTTCAAAAAGATAGGAGGATCTCTGGGAACAATTGGGAGGATTAACAGAGCAAGGAAAATGATGGCTCCTTTGTTGGCACAAAGGACCTATCCAAATTCCAAAAATTTGGAATTAGGGTTTGAGAGGATTTGAGCTGATGCAAATGAGGTCTTGCCCACTGAAAAAGACAGGAGCAAGATTTTGAAAGGTTGAAAATGACAAGAATCATCAGAGTCATCCAACAAACTCAGGAGAAAGATTTTGAAAATGAGTGCCAGGAAGGAATAACAGCACAAAAATTGATAACCCAATTTTGGGGCTGTTACAACTCTTCCCCCATTAAAAAGAATCTCGTCCTCGAGATTCCTAGGGTTACACAACAATTGAAAGAATAACCACTCCGGGGAAAACCTCGGGGTTAATTTTAACCCTTTGGTTAAATTCAAATGAGATAGGGGCACCGATAATTGGTACAGCCGGGAAAGGGTATGGCAAACCTGGATATATCCACGGCTAGGGGCATTCGATATCAAATTCCTGAAAAATGCTAGATGCACCCAATGAACAGTGGTTTCACCTGCTGACACGTGGGTCCAGGGCCCACTGGCAGCCTCCTTCTTCTACCTCCGGCTCGCTGCTTCTCCTACGCTCCTGCTCCGCGTGCGGCTTGGTGCAGCACGCATCTAGCTCCTAGGGCGATGAGGACCCTAGAGCCATAGTGCGCGGCGTGCACGACGCCGGTGCAGCGAGCACTCACGTCGCGGGCCAGCACCTTGTCGGCATTGCTCGCGGATTCGCCTCCTGGACGCCGGTGATCGAGCAACGAGCGGTTCTCCTGGACCTCGTTCACCATACACCGGGGTTGGGCTATAAAAACGGCAGCGCAGCTCTCCTCCAACGCACAAACACAATGCCGCTCTACTACCTCTTCGGTTTGGGCGAGATCAAGCCGAGCTCCTTCGGCGAGGAGGTGTTCTTGGTGGCGTTGTGGTTGTTCCTCGCACCGCTGCTGGGCACACTGATCGGCTCGTCACTCCTCCTGCTGATTCTCATCAGGAACGAGCGATCTCGGAAGAATGCGTGCCTCGGTGTGGTGGCTCAAGACGTGGGAGAAGATGGCGCACTGGGTGGTCCTCTGCCATGCTTGATTCTCCGTCGCTTTGCGCCGGCGGAGTAATCGCGTGCTACGGTGGAGCGGTGGTGGCGATATACCTGCGCCACGCAAGGCAGTGACGGTGGTGGTGGGGGTCCAGATGCAGGTGAGGTGGCTACGCCAGCTCAAGAATCACACGGGGTATGGAAAAAATTTCACGGATAGTTCCATGAAATGTAGGTGTCAAGGTAGAATCGAGTTGAAACTTGTATCGGGGTAGATCTGCTGGATCGAGTAAAGTTGGCAGTGTTCCTCCGGAAATGAAATTGGGAAAAAGAATTAGAGACGGGGAATTTCCGGGCGGAAATGCCTTTGCGAGGTTCTTGATTTGAAAATCCGGCACACGGTGTATGCACAGATAAATAGGGGTATGTGACTTTGCATTTCCCCGAGTACTGCCCGAATGTACTCGTGGGTGAACCGGGTATGTGTGCAGTATGTAGTAAAATCTAAACTAGCAATAGACAGAGGCAATAATCATGCAACGAAGAAACACACCAGACAAATCATACTAGAGTGTGTTAATGCTAGTGGGTATATGTACTCCTGGTATACATATACCTACACCAGCGCGCATTTTATTATAGACTCGAGATGAGTCAGGGTTAATTTAGTCTATGTGATCTACTAATTAAAATCTTTTTTAGCAACATAGTGTCAACCCTGTCAAACATTTCTACTTGACAGAGAGACAAGCAAAAACAATACAAAAACAAAAGCACAAAAGCATACATGGAACACAGCATACGGATTACAACAGTACTAGCATACAACAGAGCACGAACACTCTACGCACTAAACGGAACAACTCATTCCGGGATACATGGTTCTATCCTCATATCCGGGATGAACCGACAGACTGATCTTCTCAGTACTTGACTGAGGTCATGCAGAGGACTTGCCTTGCTGGGGCTCTCCGGGAGGACGAAGACTGAGCCAATCTCCATCTTCATCGTCCGACACTACTATGGGTTGGGGTTCGGCTGCTAGGGGTGTGGCTGAAATTGATCCGAGCAAATGCTGCTGGTGGATCCGTAAAAGAGCCTTGTCGAGGGTGACAATGTTGGGTCTAGGCCACAACACAGGCTGAGCGGGTAGCACTGGTTTGGATGGCGTTGGGCAAATGACTTGAGATGCGAATTTACGAGACTCACGGTAAGCTTCCTGGACAGCTCGCACTGCATTGTTGTCCAGAGTTCTGAACTCGGCAAGAATCTTCGAAATCATCATCCCCTGGGCAGTGATGTATTGCACCAGGCGAGCGATTGCGGGGTCATCTCCCTGGATAGCGGGAGAAGGCTGCATTCCTCCTTCTGCCACAATGGAGAAAAAGGAGAACTCCCGCCTCGTTGCCACATGCGGGAACTTGGTTCGGAGGTGTAGGATAGCCTCCACAGCAGCGGCCTGAATGGCTAAATCAGAGGTAGGCATGGCTCTACCCTGAAGAACCAACGGCTGGCCATCTACTGCAGGACCTAGGTTGATGTGCACTCTTGCATCAAAGCGATGAAGGTGAGGGACGGGTGTCGATTGGAACACCAGGTAATCGGGGCTAGCCTTACAGCCAAAGGCTTTGGTGAGCATCTCAGTAAGAAGGGGTGGAAAGCTAGTGTGGTTGACGGCATCGGTGCGGGTGTAAAACTTGGAAGCTTTGAAGCTGCTAGTCATGGTTGGAGTGTTACTAGCTAGGCTTCTTTGTAGGGACATGGCTGACTGAGGGGTGAGCGATACGGCGAGCGGAAAGGAGTCTTTTATAGGCAGCTATGCGGGACATGCCCGCATGGTGTGGCCCCTTTCCCTTAATGGCGAAGGGCAAGCGGTGCGGCCGACCAGAAAGGATTCGGTTGCTATTCGTTCCACGGATAACTAGGCGGGGACAACGGGGTGAGGACGTGTCGGTCCCGACTGCGCCACCTGTTGATTAACAGTGGCCATGCCGGATGCCAGGGATGGGTCAAATCCCTTAGGGTCATTACGGGTTAATGGTAGCGGTGATCTAATGCTAGGATAACCTATGCCAGCCTGGCTGCTCTGATACCATGTCCTGTGGCACCACGATCTGCATGGAGCAGGGGGCCTTCGCACGTCAGCCCAGGATAACACCTGACGCACGATAGGTCCATAATACAGCATTCCAGGTACAATAATATTCATCAAATACAAGTGCATAAGCTTACACCATTGATGAATACAATCATCTGGCATAGCCCTACGATTATTTGAATGGCAGCGGAAGTCTATTAAAATGGCGGCGGAAGTCTTGGTTTGGCGGCTCATCAACTCTGGCTGGGCTCCACAACTCACAGGACTGGCAAGGTTACGGCCTAGCACGACGGATCAAGCGAACAATACGGGTACGACCTACAAAACTGGCATGACACGCCAGGTCAGTACAATGAATGTACTTGCAAGACAACCAAATACATAGCATCCAAACAAGCAGAAGACAAGGCAAGAACTGAGCGCATGTAACAGCCTATCTCATATCAATTACTAAACATGGCATGATAAAAATTCAACTAAGCATGAACCAAATCATAACATCTACTAACATGGCAATGAGATGGCATATCAGATCATGCTTCTAACATGGCAATAGCAAAACATAGCATATCATCTCAATCATGGCATAATTTAACATGTCAATCAAAGCATGGCATGGCAATCATGAAACTAGGCTGAAAATAGACTACCAATAATATCCAATGCAGACGTAGCATGTTAACTTTATGCAATCATATTATGTTCTGCGTTGGTTCTTTAAATGCAACATATTACTCATGCAATGCAACCAAACTTGTGCACCGAGTCCCTCGGACTCTCTTACCAACGGGTTGCCTCGCAACCGAACGGTGATCTTTCCGGCGATCACAACCATGACCAACACTTGGTCTCCAACACTCACCGAGACCTCGTCTCGTGATCATATCAAACCATTGCTGTGACTTCTCACGGCTATCTCACAGTTCAAGTCACCATATTCTTGTTATCACATCTTTATTTACCAACTTAATTATTTCAGGTTTATCCTCCATTTCGACCAAGACCTGATAGTGGGACCTACTATGAACTGTGTGCTATCGATAGACTTTATAAACACTCTGCAGAGGTAGCACACTGTACCCACACCACGGAACCCATGGCCTCGTCATCCCATTCGGGTGGACCAACGAAATTCCGACGAAACCGACCAACTGCCATGACACTCTCCCGGCCACTCCGACCCACTCCCAACTGGGCTAGTCCTGGGTGGCCCCGTGTCTACCAAAGACACAACGACCACCGTCGTGGCCAAAACGTCCCTCACGGGGACCGGTACCAAAATTTTAACAACGGGCACACAAGGTTATGTCCGCCTACCTGATCAGGGTAAGCATGCCCATAACCTTCCTAGTTGGAGGCACCGGCGAGAGGCACGACAATAGATCGCATTAAGGCCTCCCCATAAGGCAAATGTGGCTGCACTGAAAAATTTCGATTTGGTGGCACTATGCCTCGATCCCATCGATGACGGAGGAGGTTTGTTATTATTAAGTCATTTTATTTTCTTCTCCATCATCATGAACATGAATGCAACAATGAGCATGCAGCATGCATGAACAAAATATCAAACTTCTCAAGTACACAACTATCGAATACAGAGCATGACAATATCAAGTAATAGCATATCAACTGTGCATTACAATCCTCATAAAATTTATAACGATGACATGCAAATAAAGTAGAGTAGTGACATGGCATTATTAAAAATAACATTCTAATTAGCATGGCAAAAGATATCATGAAAACACAAGCATGCACGACAGGCATAATGGAATAACTGCACACGAAAACGATATGAAACAACTGCAACTACACACACACAAGGTGCAAGCAAAGTCAACATGCAAGTTCGGGGCTCATGATAAGAGGTTGGCTTGCCTAGGGGTCGATAAATACTCCGGGAAGAAGTGGGAAACGATTGCGGAAAGATTTGCCGGAAACAGTTCTCTCTCGGAGGGGGCTGTTTACGGGCAAGGTAAAAATGGTCATTTTCACTATGTGAAAACATTATGAAAATGATATCAACGGAACGGGCTCAACGTAATGAAGATGTGGGCTTTGGAATCACCTGATTCGGAGCTACGGGTAAAAAGATATGACCGTTTAACTACCAGGGACGTATCTGTAAAGAAAATCCTTACAAAATGGCCCCTGACAGAAAACATATCGCGTCTTTCTTAGAAATACGCTTTCCAGAGAGGAAAGCACATTCTGGCCCAAAGAAGAGGAGGAATACGCTTTCGGCTAAAGGAAAGCGCATTACTCACCGCGGGCGACAGAAAGTACGTTTTCAGAAAACGAAAACGCATTTCTCTCTGAAGCCGCGACGAAGTACGCTTTCGAGATACGAAAGCGCATTCGCGCGGGGCGTCTCCACTTACGCCAGCTCAACGAGCCGGCCCGATCAGCGTGCAGAGGCCGACAGGCGGGGCCCAGAGGCAGGGTCAACGCCGGGCGGGGCGCAGTGTCGGCAGGCGCGGCCAAGGCCCACGGGAAGCATCGGGAAGGCGACGAGGAGGATCAAGACGAGCAGCAGAGGCTCACGGAGACGAGAGGTGCTCGGGGACTAAAGGAGGAAGCGGACAGTGGCGAGGAAGAAGACGATGGGTACAGAAGCTCACTGTTCGGTCATTGGCACGGCTCGCCGGAGAAGAAAACGAAGGCGGCCAGAGGTCCAGAGGGAAGAGGACGGCGAGGGGGAACTGTTGGGCATTAATGGCGAGGCCAGAGACGGTCGGAGCAGCGCTGCCGATGAGAACAGTGGCTAGACCACCGTTTTGGTTGGCTGCCCTCGTAGTGACCACTGACATGGCGCGTTCTGGAGTTTTTACTGAGGTAAGTTCATGTCTACCGCGTAGTCCTTCGAAGAGAGAGTAATACTGCGGTAGAAAAACGGGCAAAGACAAATGGAGCTGAGTAAACAAGCTCCACAAGTTTGCTGTTGCAAACTTGGCCACACTCTAGAGATTAAACCAGAGAGGGTAAAAGGTAAATTTGATGTCTGGGAGGCTTAGGGTAGAAAGGACTACGATCCTGGGAGTTTTGATGTAATTTGGACAACTATTTACCATAGTTGCTGTACAACTACCAAATCTGACCCAGAAACTGAATCATGATGAAGCACTCACTAGGAGTGATTGATTGAGCTAAAACCTGCCAAATCTTGATGATTTGGACATAAAATGATGCTGTAAAAAGTTCATACCAAATGGACTTACCAAAATGGTACTTCCTTCACAGCTATCATTTCTGTCCAAAAACTTCAGAAAAATCCTCAGGGCAATTGGCTAGATTAAATGACCCAAAATCTTGTGGAGACGGATCATATAGACAGGAGAAGGCCTGGGAAAATTATCAGCCATAATGGAGCAAGATAAAATACACTTGCTTCACAAACTGAAAATTTGGACAGAAAACAAGAATTCCTCCTGTGCTCACATAGTTCAATGAAATGAACTGAATTTGGGTGGAGGCTAATGATTTGAGATACATGAGAGGATGGAAAAGTTTCATCCCATTTGGAAACTCTATGAAGGTACTTCCTTCACAAAGTTGTATTCTGGTCAGAAACTTTGAAAAATTGCACAGGGAGCAAGGAGGCATGGATTGAACTCATATTTGGCATACATGGGTTATTTATCAATGTTAATCAACCTGCCAAATTGCAGCTCAATTCGAATTAGGAATAAAGCACTTCCTTTGCAAAATTTCAGAGAAGGCAGAAACTTCCATTGGATCATGTGCCAAAATTTTGAACTGAGGAACATGAGATTAGGAAGGAACTAGTGATTATATAGCAAGGACAAGCTCCACAATTTATGTGGGAATTTTCTCTGCTATAAAAATAGTAGTTCCTTTGGAAAATGGCAGAAATGCAATGTTGGCATTAAATAGGAAAATGCAATTTTCCTTATTTAATTACAGCCAATATACTTGCCAGAGCTTGGATTAGGCATAAGTATCAACTCCACCAATTCTCACGAATTTAGGAGATGGCTAGCTATGCCTTTGGATTTTATTCCTCAAAAAGGCAAGAAAAGGAATAAATCACAATTCAAAAATATTGCATTAGACTTAGCAATATTTTTGCATATCCAAGGTTCAGAAAGATAGGTGGATCTCTGGGAACAATTGGGAGGATTAACAGAGCAAGGAAAATGATGGCTCCTTTGTTAGCACAAAGGACCTATCCAAATTCCAAAAATTTGGAATTAGGGTTTGAGAGGATTTGAGCTGATGCAAATGAGGTCTTGCCCACTGAAAAAGACATGAGCAAGATTTTGAAAGGTTGAAAATGACAAGAATCATCAGAGTCATCCAACAAACTCAGGAGAAAGATTTTGAAAATGAGTGCCAGGAAGGAATAACAGCACAAAAATTGATAACCCAATTTTGGGGCTGTTACAGGAGGTCCCGGGGGCTCACGAGGAACCGTCACCATCTTCGCCTGGACCGCCTGATGCCTGGCGTCCTAAGCCACCAGAACGCTCCGCAGGAGACGCTGGAAGGTAACAACCGCGTTCGGCAAGCCGAATGGCATGCGAACATAGCTGTGAGGTGGACCCTCGCACCCACCAACGCGCGAAGATCAGAAGCGCTCCTGGGATGCGGCCCTGTTGAGCCCTGGGATGTTGACGTAGACGCGCAGCTTGTCGTCCTTGCCAGGACAAGGAGCTGCGCCAGGTGGTGGGCGGCGGTCGCCATGCATGGCTCTTGCCTCTTGAAGCTCCTCGGTCGTCTTGGTGATGAACTCCCGGGCACCAGGCACCCCATGCCTTGTGACCTCATGAGGGAAGCGTGCGATTAAGCATGCCTCAATGTGGTGCCCGAGCGCCTCCCTCGTGACGCTGGCTAAGTCAGAGGCCCTCCAGAAGAGAGCCCCAGAGCCCTGCCCGAGCAGGGCGCCGGGTGCGCCTTCCTATGCAAGGGAGGGAGGCGCCCCATCTGTGGGCGCAGGTCCTGAGGTGGTGTGGCTGGAGACACCGCTCTCCTGAGGCTCTTGGCGGAGCAGCAACTTCTTCTTGGGGACTGCCTCAGGAGGGTAGATGGCGCCTTCATTGTCTGGGTTTTCAATCGCCACAGCCTGGTAGGTGCGCTCGAGGGAGCACACCGCGCCCTTCTCCTCGCGAGGGATCTTGATGATGTCGCGGTTCCCTGGCATCTTGAGGACGTTGTAGCCGTGGTGGGTCACCGCCATGAACTTGGCCAGTGCCGGATATCCAAGGATGGCATTGTACGGAAGGCGGATGTGGGCGATGTCGAAGTCGATGAGCTCGGTACGGTAGTTGTCGCGCTGGCCGAAGGTGACAGGGAGGCGGATCTGCCCTATCGGAGTAGTGGAGCCGTCGGTCACTCCTGAGAAGGGCTTGGTGGGTTGCACCTGATCATATGGCACTTGGAGGCGGTCGAACGTCTCGATGGAGAGAACATTGAGCCCTGCACCGCCATCATAGAAGGTCTTGGTGACAAGGACATTGCTGATGACGGGTGATCAGTGCATCGGGAGAGCGCCGGCAGTTGCCGCGCACTTGAGCTGGTCGGACGAGCTGAAGGTGATGGTGCACTTGGACCACCTGAGCGGGTGCGTGGCCTAGAGCCTGGGGAGGGCCACGTTCACTGCGCGAGCGAACTGCTTGAAGATGCGCTAGGAGGCTGGGGCCTGAGCGCCACCCAAGATGCAGGCAATGGTGCGAGGTTCCTGGAAACCCCCAGCCCCCTCGTCCTGGTGGTGGTCTTCGTTCCTCCTTGGTGGTGGTGGCAGCGGAGGGAAGCCGACATTTCCCTGAGGACGGTCCTCACGAGGCTGGTCTCTCCAGGCTCCCTCGTGAGGCTAGCCTTGCTAGTGGTTGTCACGCCCAATATGCGACTCTATCCTAAAGGAAATCCAAGGTCCCACCAAGGATAGAAGCGCATATCGGAGACGCTTTTGCAAGGTGGATATCATTACATCGTACCATTACATAATAGTGGGTATACATACAAAGGGCAAACAATTCCACAAGAATACAACAAATCATACAAGAGAACAACATCCGACTACGGATGAAACACAAACAAAAGCTCAAACGACATCCACCCTGCTAGCCAGGCTGCCGACCAGGAACCTGACCCAAGATCGACGAAGAAGAAGAAGAACTCCATAACAAGCAAACATCGCTCTCACGTCATGATCATCGCATTACCTGCACCTGCAACTGTGGTTGTAGTAAACTGTGAGCCACAAGGACTCAGCAATCCCATTACCATGGGTATCAAGACCAGCAAAGCTTAATGGGTATGGAAAGGATAAGTGGTGAGGTTGTAGCAAGCGACTAAGCAATGTATGGTGGCTAACTTACGAGTACCAAATAAGATGAGAAGCTATGCAAACGGTCGTAACTAGTAATGATCAATAAGTGATCCTGAACTACTTACGTTCAAACATAACCCAACAGTGTTCTCCTCTCGAACTTCCTCGAAAAGAGACAATCACGGTTACGCACACGGTTTGTGTATTTTAATTGAGTTGACTTCAAGTCCTCTACAACCGGATATTAACAAATTCCCATCTACCACAAAACCGCGAGCACGGCTTTCGAAAGTTTAAACCCTGCAGGGTGTCCCAACTTGGCCCATGACAAGCTCATGATCCTCGGAGACAATCCTCCACCGCGGGACCCTCCGATGAGACTCGAAATCCCGGTGCACAAGACATTTCGACAATGGTAAAACTAATCCAGAAAGACCTGCCGGCGTGTCGACACCCTGATAGTAGCCACGCGTATCTTGTCTCAGGACACAACTGGATGGGACAAGCTATGAGTAAAACCAGCCCTCAAGTTTCCCCGAGGTGGCCCCGCAGGCTGCCTATTTGGGACTAACACCATCAGCACTGGCCCCGCCCTGTATGTAGAAAAGAATCCTTGGGTTCATGACGCCCTATGTCAATTAATTATTTAGTTCAAGTATTATTATGGCAAATGTTAAAACCAATGTTGGGCCTTGCTGGAAGTGTTTTATTCAAAGCGAACTTTCAAGAGGGCCCCATACCCCTCACCGTGTTAGGGATGCAAAATCAATGAACATAACACTGGTATGACAGAAAGTAGGGCGGCAAGAGCGTAAAAAAACACCAGGCATAGGGCCGAGCCTTCCACCCTTTAACAAGTATATAGATGCATTATTTAAATAAGAGATATTGTGATATCCCATGAGATCCATGATATCCATGTCCCAACATGGAACAACCTACAAGTAGCAACGCTATAAGAGGGGCTGAGCAAAGCGGTAACATAGCCAAACAACGTTTTGCTAGGAAGGGTAAAAAGGTTAGAGGCTATCATGGCAATTTGGCAGGCTTGATAAACAAGTGGTAGGTAGCGCGACATAGCGATAGCATCGAGACATCTAGCATAGCAAATATAGTAGTGAGATCCAAGGTGACGGTCATCTTGCCTGAAATCCCGCAAGGAAGAAGAAAGAGTCCATGAAGAAGACGAGCAAACGCAGTCGAAGAGATTCCCACAATCGCAACGTGACCGGAACTATGAAGAAGAAGCACAATCGGAAAGAAGCAAACAACATAGTAAACAAGCATCACATAAACATGGCATGATGCACAATCATGTATGATGCATGTCCATTTTAATGAGGCATGGCATGGCAAAGTGCAACAAACAATACTACAAATTAAATGTAGCTCAATATGCAATGAGTTGCATATTGACGGAACACCACATTCGATTATTTAGTTCGCTCTTGTTTATGTACCCAACAATATTAAATGTTGTTAAACATGGCAAGAGGTGAAGCATAATAAAACTACCTATCTAGGCAAGTTTAAATGAGGCCAGAACAACAAACAACAATTCCAAAAAATCCCCATATGCATATTTTGCTTATGGTACTGTTTTTCCTATTAGACAATTTTAGATTTGTTAAACAGAAAAACTAAGTGCACCATGTTAATCTATGCATTTTTCTAGAAAAGTTACATATACAATTTATTTAATTCGGAGATACGGTTAATTAGTTATGAAATAAATCATTTTAGCATGGCATTTGAGCAAAATAAATGCAAACATCATTTTCAACATTTTAAACACGAATGGAACTTGCATAATATGAAACTAGATGAAATTCTAAGCATTTTTCATATATAAAGTTTTTACATATGATGCATAGTTCATGAGTTATTACTTGCATGGATGTCACATCCTAGTTAGTTCATGCATTAGAGTGTTGCATCATGTCTACATTTCACAGAAACCTGAAATGGGGATGCCAGAAACCCCCAGCACCCCCCCTGGAACAACTAGGGTTTACTAAAATTCCTTTCAATGAACCTGAAATGCCCTCCATAAATGTTCACCACCTTTGGTCTTGGCTAAAACCTCTGCCAAAAATGGTTTCATATTTTTGGAGGCCATCTTGGATTTTTGCACAAGCCATAAGTATTTGCATTTGGGCATTTTAAATGCTATAAATATTTTCAAATGCCCAAATAATCTTGAAGGTATTTTTAGGCTGTTGGGAATAATCTCAAAGGTGCCCCAGAATATTTTCAGGATTTTTCCAAATGAAATAGTATTTTTACTATTTCAAAACACAGTACAGAAATAAATAAAAAGAGAAGAGAATAGAAGGCAGAGAAACTTACCTGGCAGCCCACCTGGCGGCCCAGCACTGTGCTGGCCCACGCCAGTCAGCTGCCTGCTCTCGCCAGAGCAGGCAGAGAGGTGACGCCGGCGAGCGCGAGCTCGCCACCGCGCCACCTGCTTGCCGCCCTCGCCGCGGATGAGCTGGCCGACCTCCCTCGACGCGCCCCGAGCCCCTGGACATCGCCATTCTCCCCCATCGCCTCTCCCTCGCCTTCTTCCCACCATGGCCGACGTCGTCGCAGCCACCTCACCGGAGTAGCCGCGCCCACCGTCAACCTCGCGCCGTACCACCGTGTCCTACAGCACCGCCGTCGCCCACTCCTTCGAGCAAGCCGAGCCCCGAGCGCTCGGTTGCCCCGAAGCTCCTCCACCGACCTCGCCTTCGCCGCTCACCGTCGGAGATCCCCTCCGCCGTCGCCACTGCTACAGCTCGTCTCCGACCTCGCCGCCTGCTCCGTCGCAACCGCCGTGAGCATGGCCACCTTCCCATCCTCTCCTCTCTCTCTCTCTCGAGCTCTGTAGCCACCGCACGAAGCTCACCCGTACGCGCCGCCGCACGAGCTTGTCGCCGACGAGGCTCCGGCCATCCAACGGCCACACCACCGTAGCCATTAGCTTCACCGCAACGCCAGGAACCCGTAGCACCCTCGCACGTTCCTCGCCGTGCTCTCTAGCTACGGTTTCAACCACGCCCGTACCCCGGCAGCCGCACGGCTCGTCGCCGGCGTCGATTCCGGCGACCCCGAGCTCCACTACCACCACCAGTCGACGCGGCTCGCCCCCAGCTACACGTAGGTACTCTCCGCCGTCCTTTTGGTACCCGGAGGAGGGAACCCGCACTCCACCACCGCGTCTGGACGTCGCCGGCGGCTAAACGCCGGCGAGTCAGCGTGGTTTGACCACGGGTTGACCCCCCAGGGTCACTGACAAGTGGGGCCCGCCTGCTAAATAAATCTGGGTTAGAGTTAAAACTAATTCTAAATAACTAATTACCTAACAGTGACACTGACACAGGGGACCCACACGTCAGGTTTGACCTGGACGACCCCGTTGACTTGCTGACGTCACACTGACGTCAGGCTGACGGAGTAAAGCATTTACTGGAATTATTCTTATATTGGAAATTCCAGAAATTATCACAAACTTCAAAAAATCATAGAAAATAATCTATAGCTCAGAATGAAAAGATTTATATATGAAAAATGATCAGAAAAATCCATTCTATCCGTCTGTACTGGTTTCATGCATGATTAAGCAAGTTAACCTACTGTTTTATACAGAACAAGATAAAGCATTAATATGGGCCATTTATGAACTTGGAATTTGAATCTTTGATTCAAATTAGTCCAAACCCATCTGGTCTTAGTTGCATTAGCCCAACACATCCATCTTGCCATGTCTCATGCATGCATCATATTGTTGCACTTGCTTGGTGTTGATTGTGCTTCGGTATGCTCATCGTGGTAGGTCCTGCCTCCGAGGATATTCACGAGTATCCAACAGAAGGGCAGTATCCCACCACCACTCCGTCAGGCAAGCAACCCATTGATCATTTTGATACAAACCCATCTTCTCGCTTCTGCTCTCGTTTATTGCATTAAGACAACGCGATTCAAACTGCTGTGTGTTGCGGTAGTTGAACCCACTTTCCTTTGCATGACCTGTCATTGCCACAGTAACTAGATGAAACCCACTAGCATGTGTAGGAGTTGATTGAGCCATGTGGTGTGTTCCTACAATGCTATGCTTGCTATGCTTAGAGTTGTGTCAGGTCTGGCTCATCAGGGTGATGAACTAGAGTGAAAGTGTGTGTGTCGGTAAAGGGAGTAAAGTGTTGAATACGATTTGGTAAAGGTATCGATGGGAGGCCATGTAGGAGTACATGGTGGGTTGTTTCATTGAGACCGTCCCTAAGAACTGAGATTTGTATGCGTGATTTAAGATTCAGCTACTACCACAAATTGGGCCCAAAACCAATGGACCCCCTCGGCTTCTTATTCACCCTTGTCCTCTGTCCAGGAGTTGCACGTAGTTTCTGGTGTTTGTAGTAAGCTGGAGGCCGTGGACAGCGCTGACCAAGGGGTGGGCTGTGATGCGGTAGGCTCGTGGCACGGTGTACCGAGTCGCCCGTTTGGTGTCCGGGAACCCTGCACACATCGTTTGGGGCCGTATGTGGAAACCTCGGCCGGACTCCCTGCGGATGGAACCTAAATAGGCGATAAACCTGGACTAGAGACTCGAGTGTTTAGGTAGGCTGTGGCCGACACCCACGTTGGGCTTCCGCTTGAAGGTTGCCGAGTACACGTCGTGTAGCGACGATAAGTGGTGAGAGCGTGTGTGACGAAGTACACCCCTGCAGGGTATGAAACTATTCGAATAGCCGCGTCCGCGGTAAAGGACTACTTGGTCGCTTATGCAGTTCATAGACAAGTAAATGGATACTACTAAAAGCCTCAAGATAAGTGTGAGTACCGCGGATGGCCCTCTCGTTGGATGACGAGGGAGGATCCACGGTGGAGTATTGAGATGGTGATTAGTGGACTCGTGTGCGAAAACTATTTCACAAGTGGTGTATCGTAGGATAGCTTAGCCAAGAGTCAAAGCTGGCTTGCTGCAATAACCCCACTACCTTCTTGAGAATGAACATGTATGGTAGGATCTGTTGTAAGACTTGCTGAGTACCTTTGTACTCATGTTGCTTTAATTACTGTTTTCAGACGACAACACCGCCCCTTCTGACGGGTTCTATGTAGAACTCGACGACGACGAGTGACGCGCCACCCAGGTGGTGATCTAGGCTTGTGAAGGGCCTTGGTAGATAGACAGGCTTCGTCAAGCCTTCTTTCTTTCTAGTGTCTGTACCCAGACAGTTTGCTTCTGCATGTGCTTGTATGATTGTATGACTTGAGTGTCGGGTCATGTGACCCCTATCTGTATGAACGAGTTATGTAAGGCTCTCCGGAGCCCTTTAAATAAAGTACTTGAGTTGTAGAGTTTTGTTGTGATGCCATGTTGTATTTGCACATATCGAGCATATTGTGTGTATGTTTGAAATGCTTGGTATGTGTGGGATCCGACAATCTAGTTGTTTATCTTTAGCAGCCTCTCTTATGGGGAAATGTAGTCTGGTGCCTCCTTGAGCCATAGTAGTCCGCTACAGCCCGGTTCACCGGAGTCCTGCTAGCCCAGCACTACTGCTCTGGACACCTGACTGGCCGGCATGTGAATCATATCGTTCCTGTGTCTGTCCCTTCGGGGAAATGTCACGCGGTGACATCCGGAGTCCTGCCTAGCCTGCTACAGCCCGGGTTCCCGGAGTCCTGTTAGCCCAGTGCTACAGCCCGGACTCACACGCTGCTGACCGACACGTTCGATGTTGATTCATGTATGCCTGTCCCCATACGTTAGTGCCGCTTTGGGTTCACGACTAGCCATGTCGGCCCGGGTTCTCTGTCATATGGATGCTAGCGACATTATCATATACGTGAGCCAAAAGGCGCAAACGGTCCCGGGCCATGGTAAGGCGACACCCGTGGGAGTACCATGCGTGAGGCCGCAATGTTATATGAGGTGTTACAGGCTAGATCGGTGTGATTTGGAATCGGGGTCCTGACAGCGTTGGCATCAGAGCCGGACTGCCTGTAGGTGCGATAAGCCAAACTGGTCAATGTCGAGTCTAGAAATGCTTTAGTTATATGTAGGGGAATTGATTGTGGGAGGGAACGTAAGGTGCTTTTACTCCTTTACCTCATGCCCTCTGATCTGAGTCATACTCTTCTCATTCTACGCGGGTTAAGGACTAGGCTCTCTCCTCTCTATCAGGTTCACGTGTTACTAGTCCGTAGTAACTTATAGGATTGTTGGTTCCATGCTTCGGTTCAGTTTCTATTACCTTGGTATGTTGTCGGTTGAACCAGAACCTTGACATGATGTTGTTGAGTGGTATTGCAAACTGTTGCGAATGTCTCAAATCCTTTTTCGAGCATTTACAGCCGTTATGCTGTCCGAATTCTCCTAGAAATACTAATGCCTTGCATTATTTCGTGCTTTCAGATGGCCACCCGTTCCCAGAACCAAGTGGTTCGTCTGACCCGGTGCATCGGCATACCTGGTCACACGGCCATGTTGGTCCGAGTGATGGTTGAGACAGGCTATCGTTGGTACCCCGAGTATACCGTCGAGGAGCAGTTCCGAGACATTAATCAAAGTCAATATCTTTGCACCGTCAGGATTTACCCATCCTACCCTGGAGCCACTGAACCCCTCCATTGCTCTTATGGACTTGGGGTTACTGTCGAGATGTCCGTGCAGGACGCAGCTTACTCAATGATGACTATCATGCGAGCCAGAACTGCCTTGCTTCAGAACACCGACTTCTGCTATATGCCAACAGCACTCCCTGGGGCACAGGGGTACTATCAGGCCACTTACTGTGATTCTACCCATGAGGGCTCACTACTCCGTACCACCACCGAGATGCTTGAGGACAAGGACCGTGAGAATCGTGCCTTGCGAATGGAGCTCTTTAATGCTTGTGCTGATCACTGGGCCACCCTGACACGGTTTGCACCTGCCGTGCAAGCTGGGTTTATGGACATGAGGGACATATACCCCGTGCGATCTGGTCTGCCAGAATGTATGGAATGGCGTGATGTAGGACGCATCACCCCTCCTCGTGGACCCCGTCTGCCACCGTTTGTTGGACCAAGGCCACACCCGAGTCCCTATGGACCGCAGGCTCCACAGGACCGTCTGTTTCCGGATGATCATGTTCAGCTTCCAGGACATGGTGGTGACTTCTATGAGGATTACTACGGGGACGTCTGAGTTGGTAGTAGTTCTACTAGTAATGTAACAGTTGTAATCTCCACAGTCCTGCGTGTCTTGTGGGATACGACTTGGTGTGTATCACGTTCCGGAGGTGTAGAAAAAATAATGTATAGGAGCTTGGAATGCCTCTGATGAGATGTATCGTCTTTCATCGTAGTTGTACCTTAGCCTGGGCTTGTACTAAACTATGTATGGCGTGTATGACCGTTGGTGTATGTATGTAGCTATGCTACCATGTCATACTGATGGTCATCTCTGCATTCCGTGTTATCCATTACATTCTGCTTTTCCCTATCAAGATTTAGCCATCCTCGTCTAAACCGCTGCTTTGTTTCTCCTAGGATGGTTAACACCCGCAACAACCCTGCTGTCCAGGCGCAGGATGAAGCCAATGCAGCCAGGGCGGAGGATCTGCCCCAACCGCCTTCACTAGCCGAAGTTATGCTGGAGGCAGAAAGAAACAAGCGTGAGACTAACCGCTTGCTAGAGCGAATTGAGCAGAATACTACACGTCACCAGAGGAACGACCTGGTGTCCATCAATGACTTTATCAAGCTGTACCCACCGAAGTTCAACCACTCCGTCGAGCCCCTTGATGCGGATGATTGGCTTCGCAGCATCACCCACAAGCTACGTTCTGCCAACGTAGCCGAAGCTGATAAGGTTACCTACGCTACCTATCACCTCGAAGGCCCTGCTAGCCTTTGGTGGGAGAACTTTGAGGCTATGCGCCCAGCTGGCCAAATCACTACTTGGGCTGAATTTAGTGAGGCTTTCCGTGAGCATCACATTCCGGAGGGTCTCATGGATCGTAAGCGGGAGGAATTCTGCAACTTCACCCAAGGCAGACTGACCGTGGATGCATACAGCCGTGAGTTTGGAAATCTAGCACGCTATGCTCCTGAAGAGGTATCCACCGACGCCAAGAAGCAGGCAAGGTTCCGCAAGGGACTTAGCCCCGAGCTTCGCCGTGATCTCCGTCTGCATGAGTGCACCTCTTTCCAGAAGTTGGTCAATAAGGCCATCAGTGCCGAGACAGGACAAACTGACTATGACGCTACACGCAAGCACTCTCGTGATTTTGGTTCCTCATCTGGCTCCGGATCCCAGAAGCGCCGGGTCTGGATTCCAAATACTGCTCTGCCACCCAGGTTCACTCCGAGGCCATCCTTCGAGGCGCCTCGCCCCAACCAGCAGCATGCACCGCCCAAGGTTTATGGTGGCCCCGCTGCTAATGCTGCTCCACGCCCCAATATTGTGACATGCTTCAAGTGTGGAGAAACGGGTCACTATCTGCGCGAGTGCCCCCGAAACAACCTCAATCAACCTGGACAGTCCGTTGGCCGTGGTAAGCCAGCAGGAAAGACTTACTACGCCAAGCCAACCACCACTGCACGTGGCCATGTCAACTATGTTTCAGCTGAAGAAACTCATGAGGATCCCAACGCCGTCCTTGGTACGCTCCTTGTTAATTGCCATCCGGCAACTGTTCTTTTCGATACTGGAGCATCTCATTCATTTATCTCTGAGAGCTATGCTCAATTACACAACACCACATTCTGCGACATGCCCACTTCCATGGTAATCCAAACCCCTGGTTCTAAGTGGCAAACCTCTAAGATAAGCCATGGCAATGAAATTCTTGTTGACAGACTGGTCTTCCTTGCATCACTAATAGCTCTCATGTCCTCGGACATAAACATCATCTTGGGTATGGACTGGATGTCAGCCCATTATGCTAAAATTGATTGCTCTACTAGCACTGTTCAACTTACCCATCCGTCGGGCAAGACAGTCAATGTTTTGACCCGAGTGTCTAAGCGTCAGCTCTACTCATTAAATGCCAACCCTCTTCCAGACCTCGAAGATGTGCCGGTAGTCCGTGACTTCCCGGATGTCTTCCCTGAAGAACTGCCAGGTATCCCACCTGACAGAGATGTTGAGTTCGTGATAGACCTCGTTCCAGGAACCGTCCCAATCTCTAGAAGACCCTATAAGATGGCACCCCTAGAGCTAGCCGAGCTTAAGAAACAACTCGATGAGTCCTTGAAAAAGGGTTTCATCCGTCCTAGTTCTTCTCCGTGGGCTTGCCCCGTCCTCTTCGTCAAGAAGAAGGATGGTACGGATCGGATGGTTGTAGATTACCGACCTGTCAACCTAGTCACAATCAAGAACAAGTATCCGCTTCCCAGGATCAACGACCTGTATGATCAGCTCGCTGGATCCTCAGTCTTCCCTAAAATGGATTTGAGGTTGGGCTACCATCAAATCAAAATCAAGAACAGGGACATTCCTAAAACGGCCTTTGTTACTCGTTATGGCCAATACGAGTATACAGTCATGTCCTTCGGGTTAACCAATGCTCCAGCCACCTTCTCTCGGTTAATGAACTCAATCTTCATGGAGTATTTGGGATAAATTCGTCGTAGTATACCTCGATGATATACTCATCTACTCCAAGAACGAGGCAGAACATGCCGAGCATCTAAGGCTAGTACTAACGAAACTTCGAGAGCATCGCCTTTATGCTAAATTCTCCAAGTGTGAATTCTGGTTGCCAGAAGTGACCTACCTAGGCCACGTGATCTCTGGTAAAGGTATTGCTGTCAATCCCGAGCGAGTTCAAGCCATCCTTGACTGGACTCCCCCTGAAACGGTTAAACAAGTTCAGAGTTTCCTTGGCTTAGCGAGCTACTGCCGTCGCTTCGTCGAGAACTTCTCCAAGGTTGCTAAACCTCTAACCGAACTCCTCAAGAAAGATAAAAAGTTCGAGTGGACCCCACAGGGCGAGTTCAGCTTTCAGGAACTGAAAAGACGCCTGACATCTGCCCCCGTACTCGTACCACCAGATTTTTCTAAGGACTTTGTTATCTATTGTGACGCCTCGCGACAAGGACTAGGTTGCATACTCATGCAAGACCGTCATGTGATTGCCTACGCTTCCCGACAGTTGCGTCCACATGAGGATAATTATCCCATACATGATCTAGAGCTTGCAGCCGTAGTCCATGCACTCAAAACATGGCGACATTACCTTCTCGGTAATCGTTGCGAGATTTTCACCGACCACCAGAGTCTGAAATACATCTTCACCCAACCGGATCTGAATCTCAGGCAAAGACGTTGGGTCGAGTTGATCTCAGACTACGACTTAGAAATAACTTACACCCCGGGCAAAGCCAATGTCATGGCTGATGCGCTAAGCCGTAAATCCTATTGTAACAACTTGATGTTACAACAAAGCCAACCACTTCTCCACGAGGAATTCTGCAAGCTTAACCTTCATATTGTTCCTCAAGGATTTCTATCCACCCTGGTGGCGAAACCTACCCTTACGGATCAGATCATCAAAGCTCAGAAGGTAGATCCGGGGATCTCCCGTATTAAGAGAAACATCAAGAAAGGAGTTGCGGATTGTTTCTCCGTTGATGACCAAGGTGTCGTGTTCTTTGGAGACCGTCTAGTGGTTCCCAAGGTACGCAACCTGAGGCGATTGATCCTTAAGGAAGCTCATGAATCTCCTCTCACCATTCATCCCGGTAGTACTAAAATGTATCAAGACCTACGCCAGAGGTTTTGGTGGACTAGGATGAAGAGAGAAATTGCTCAATACATTGCTACCTGCGACGTCTGCCGACGTGTTAAAGCAGAGCATCAACGACCTGCTGGCACCCTTCAGCCTCTGGCTATTCCTGAATGGAAATGGGATAAAATCGGTATGGATTTCATTACCGGGTTTCCCAGGACCAAGAGAGGGAATAATGCTATCTTCGTTGTTGTCGATCGTCTTTCCAAAGTAGCCCACTTCCTACCTGTTCGTGAGAGTATAACCGCTAGCCAGCTAGCAGACTTGTACATCTCCCGAATAGTGTCTCTTCATGGTGTTCCATTGGAAATTAACTCAGACCGTGGAAGTCTCTTCACCTCTCGATTTTGGGAAAGTTTCCAAAATGCCATGGGAACTCGTCTCTCTTTTAGCACCGCCTTTCACCCTCAATCAAGTGGTCAGGTAGAACGAGTTAATCAAATTCTGGAGGATATGCTTCGAGCTTCTGTCATCTCTTTCGGCATTGATTGGGAGAAATGCCTCCCATTCGCCGAGTTCGCTTATAACAATAGTTATCAAGCCAGCTTGGGCAAAGCCCCTTTCGAGGTTCTCTATGGACGAAAATGTCGAACGCCTCTTAACTGGTCAGAAACCGGGGAAAGACAACTCTTTGGCCCGGATATGATCCAGGAAGCAGAAGAGCAGGTTCGCATTATTCGTGAGAAATTGAAAACAGCCCAAGCTCGCCAAAAGAGCCATTATGATCGCAAACATAAGGCTATGACTTTTGAGGTTGACGAGAAGGCTTACCTTCGGGTGACTCCTTTAAAGGGAACCCATCGATTCGGTATCAAAGGCAAATTGGCCCCTCGCTACATTGGACCCTTTCGCATTCTTTCCAAGCGAGGAGAAGTTGCCTACCAATTGGAACTACCTCCGCATCTTTCCAAGGTTCATGATGTGTTCCACGTATCTCAACCCAGGCGTTGCTTCTCGGATCCTATCCGTGGAGTGGACCACGAAACGCTTGATCTCCAAGATAATCTCACATATCGGGAATATCCCGTTCGCATCCTTGATCAAGTCGAGCGTACCACTCGACGCCAAAACATCAAGTTTCTCAAAGTTCAATGGTCACACCATTCCGAGAAAGAAGCTACCTGGGAAAGGGAGGATCGTCTTCGACTTGAGTACCCCACCTTCTTTCCAACGGATCCTAAATCTCGGGACGAGATTCTTTTGAGTGGGGGTGAGTTGTCACATCCTAGTTAGTTCATGCATTAGAGTGTTGCATCATGTCTACATTTCACAGAAACCTGAAATGGGGATGCCAGAAACCCCCAGCACCCCCCCTGGAACAACTAGGGTTTACTAAAATTCCTTTCAATGAACCTGAAATGCCCTCCATAAATGTTCACCACCTTTGGTCTTGGCTAAAACCTCTGCCAAAAATGGTTTCATATTTTTGGAGGCCATCTTGGATTTTTGCACAAGCCATAAGTATTTGCATTTGGGCATTTTAAATGCTATAAATATTTTCAAATGCCCAAATAATCTTGAAGGTATTTTTAGGCTGTTGGGAATAATCTCAAAGGTGCCCCAGAATATTTTCAGGATTTTTCCAAATGAAATAGTATTTTTACTATTTCAAAACACAGTACAGAAATAAATAAAAAGAGAAGAGAATAGAAGGCAGAGAAACTTACCTGGCAGCCCACCTGGTGGCCCAGCACTGTGCTGGCCCGCGCCAGTCAGCTGCCTGCTCTCGCCAGAGCAGGCAGAGAGGTGACGCCGGCGAGCGCGAGCTCGCCACCGCGCCACCTGCTTGCCGCCCTCGCCGCGGATGAGCTGGCCGACCTCCCTCGATGCGCCCCGAGCCCCTGGACATCGCCATTCTCCCCCATCGCCTCTCCCTCGCCTTCTTCCCACCATGGCCGACGCCGCCGCAGCCACCTCACCGGAGTAGCCGCGCCCACCGTCGACCTCGCGCAGTACCACCGTGTCCTACAGCACCGCCGTCGCCCACTCCTTCGAGCAAGCCGAGCCCCGAGCGCTCGGTTGCCCCGAAGCTCCGCCACCGACCTCGCCTTCGCCGCTCACCGTCGGAGATCCCCTCCGCCGTCGCCACTGCTACAGCTCGTCTCCGACCTCGCCGCCTGCTCCGTCGCAACCGCCGTGAGCATGGCCACCTTCCCATCCTCTCCTATCTCTCTCTCGAGCTCTGTAGCCACCGCACGAAGCTCACCCGTATGCGCCGCCGCACGAGCTCGTCGCCGACGAGGCTCCGGCCATCCAACGGCCACACCACCGTAGCCATTAGCTTCACCGCAATGCCAGGAACCCGTAGCACCCACGCACGTTCCTCGCCGTGCTCTCTAGCTACGGTTTCAACCACGGCCGTACCCCGGCAGCCGCACGGCTCGTCGCCAGCGTCGATTCCGGCGACCCCGAGCTCCAGTACCACCACCAATCGACGCGGCTCGCCCCAGCTACACGTAGGTACTCTCCGCCGTCCTTTTGGTCGCCGGAGGAGGGAACCCGCACTCCACCGCCGCGTCTGGACGTCGCCGGCGGCTAAACGCCGGCGAGTCAGCGTGATTTGACCACGGGTTGACCCCCCAGGGTCACTGACAAGTGGGACCCGCCTGCTAAATAAATCTGGGTTAGAGTTAAAACTAATTCTAAATAACTAATTACCTAACAGTGACACTGACACAGGGGACCCACACGTCAGGTTTGACCTGGACGACCCCGTTGACTTGCTGACGTCACACTGACGTCAGGCTGACGGAGTAAAGCATTTACTGGAATTATTCTTATATTGGAAATTCCAGAAATTATCACAAACTTCAAAAAATCATAGAAAATAATCTATAGCTCAGAATGAAAAGATTATATATGAAAAATGATCAGAAAAATCCATTCTATCCGTCTGTACTGGTTTCATGCATGATTAAGCAAGTTAACCTACTGTTTTATACAGAACAAGATAAAGCATTAATATGGGCCATTTATGAACTTGGAATTTGAATCTTTGATTCAAATTAGTCCAAACCCATCTGGTCTTAGTTGCATTAGCCCAACACATCCATCTTGCCATGTCTCATGCATGCATCATATTGTTGCACTTGCTTGGTGTTGATTGTGCTTCGGTATGCTCATCGTGGTAGGTCCTGCCTCCGAGGATATTCACGAGTATCCAACAGAAGGGCAGTATCCCACCACCACTCCGTCAGGCAAGCAACCCATTGATCATTTTGATACAAACCCATCTTCTCGCTTCTGCTCTCGTTTATTGCATTAAGACAACGCGATTCAAACTGCTGTGTGTTGCGGTAGTTGAACCCACTTTCCTTTGCATGACCTGTCATTGCCACAGTAACTAGATGAAACCCACTAGCATGTGTAGGAGTTGATTGAGCCATGTGGTGTGTTCCTACAATGCTATGCTTGCTATGCTTAGAGTTGTGTCAGGTCTGGCTCATCAGGGTGATGAACTAGAGTGAAAGTGTGTGTGTCGGTAAAGGGAGTAAAGTGTTGAATACGATTTGGTAAAGGTATCGATGGGAGGCCATGTAGGAGTACATGGTGGGTTGTTTCATTGAGACCGTCCCTAAGAACTGAGATTTGTATGCGTGATTTAAGATTCAGCTACTACCACACATTGGGCCCGAAACCAATGGACCCCCTCGGCTTCTTATTCACCCTTGTCCTCTGTCCAGGAGTTGCACGTAGTTTCTGGTGTTTGTAGTAAGCTGGAGGCCATGGACAGCGCTGACCAAGGGGTGGGCTGTGATGCGGTAGGCTCGTGGCACGGTGTACCGAGTCGCCCGTTTGGTGTCCGGGAACCCTGCACACATCGTTTGGGGCCGTATGTGGAAACCTCGGCCGGACTCCCTGCGGATGGAACCTAAATAGGCGATAAACCTGGACTAGAGACTCGAGTGTTTAGGTAGGCTGTGGCCGACACCCACGTTGGGCTTCCGCTTGAAGGTTGCCGAGTACACGTCGTGTAGCGACGATAAGTGGTGAGAGCGTGTGTGACGAAGTACACCCCTGCAGGGTATGAAACTATTCGAATAGCCGCGTCCGCGGTAAAGGACTACTTGGTCGCTTATGCAGTTCATAGACAAGTAAATGGATACTACTAAAAGCCTCAAGATAAGTGTGAGTACCGCGGATGGCCCTCTCGTTGGATGACGAGGGAGGATCCACGGTGGAGTATTGAGATGGTGATTAGTGGACTCGTGTGCGAAAACTATTTCACAAGTGGTGTATCGTAGGATAGCTTAGCCAAGAGTCAAAGCTGGCTTGCTGCAATAACCCCACTACCTTCTTGAGAATGAACATGTATGGTAGGATCTGTTGTAAGACTTGCTGAGTACCTTTGTACTCATGTTGCTTTAATTACTGTTTTCAGACGACAACACCGCCCCTTCTGACGGGTTCTATGTAGAACTCGACGACGACGAGTGACGCGCCACCCAGGTGGTGATCTAGGCTTGTGAAGGGCCTTGGTAGATAGACAGGCTTCGTCAAGCCTTCTTTCTTTCTAGTGTCTGTACCCAGACAGTTTGCTTCCGCATGTGCTTGTATGATTGTATGACTTGAGTGTCGGGTCATGTGACCCCTATCTGTATGAACGAGTTATGTAAGGCTCTCCGGAGCCCTTTAAATAAAGTACTTGAGTTGTAGAGTTTTGTTGTGATGCCATGTTGTATTTGCACATATCGAGTATATTGTGTGTATGTTTGAAATTCTTGGTATGTGTGGGATCCGACAATCTAGTTGTTTATCTTTAGCAGCCTCTCTTATGGGGAAATGTAGTCTGGTGCCTCCTTGAGCCATAGTAGTCCGCTACAGCCCGGTTCACCGGAGTCCTGCTAGCCCAGCACTACTGCTCTGGACACCTGACTGGCCGGCATGTGAATCATATCGTTCCTGTGTCTGTCCCTTCGGGGAAATGTCACGCGGTGACATCCGGAGTCCTGCCTAGCCTGCTACAGCCCGGGTTCCCGGAGTCCTATTAGCCGGGCCAAATCTGCAGGCTACTGGGGCGCTCACCATGCGCCAGGCCTAGTTCGGTGCAGAGGTTGGAGGGGGCCGGGCTGGATCTGGCGAAGGGAAGGAGCTGCTGGGCCTCGGTCAACGGGCATGAGCGGGCGAGCTGCTGGGCCTCGATCAACGGGCATGAGCGGGCGAGCTGCTCCTGCTCGTTTTTGAAGAACAGAAATAGCAGCACGTCCATGGCGATGCAGGAGACGACGACACGGGGTCCCGACGACGGGGTCGGCGGGAACCGACGGGAACGGGCGGATCGAGGCGCGTGACAGCGTTCTCCGGCGAGGTGGTGTGCGGACGGAGTTGAAAGAGGCGGCGCATGTTCTCTGTTCAAACGACAGAAAAGGTTTCAGAGAGGGAAAGAAATCGGGGAGGAAACATGGAGGCCGCGAGGGGGGTTTGCTGACCGACGGCGACGCATCAGCAGGGTCAGCGGCGAGGGGACTTGGAGCTCGGGGAGAAAACATGGCGGCTCGGTCGTTCTGCGGGTAGTCAACGTGAGCGGCGACATGGCAGTGAGTAGGAGGACCACGCAGGGTCGAAGGCCACGGCGGCGAGACTTGAAGTGGGCGTCGGCGGCACGGCAGGGTTCAATGAGCCGGGGATGACCGGATCCGGCGAGGAGGCGTCGGAGAGGTCCGGATTTAGGGACGCGCTTGCTCCGACGAGGGTGATGCTCCTCCTGTGGACACATCAGAGAGAGAGGGTGACGGGTGAGACAGAGAGAGCTTCAGTGAAGAGAACGGGGAAGGGAGCAGGGGATGGCCTGGTGGTCGAGGTCGCTAGCGGCGGTGTGCTCCGGCGAGGTGAGGAGAAGCTCAGGAAGGCTCTTCTCCTCCTGGAACAAGAGGAGGCGGGGGCTCCAGTAGCGCGAGGCCCTCGCTCGAGAAGAGCTGCGGGCGCGGCGCGCGAGCAGCAAGCTGCTGGTGAGGTGGATCGAGAGGGGTGCTGGTTGGTCCGGTGAAGAAAACGAGGGAGGAGGTGGGTGGATCGAGATGGATCCCGATGGAGATAGTGGTGGCTGAGGCCGAAGTGGATGCGGGATGGATCCCGAGGAAGGAGAGGGGTGGATGCCCGGCGGCGGCGCGATGGGACAAGGGGGGCTAGATTTTAGGGTTGCTGTCTGGGGTTGGTCTACATATAGTAGGAGGTGCAAAAGAGGGCTAGATTGGACCCACCGATTTAAATCGAGCGGTCGAGAAAAATAGGTTAGATAGACCAAACAAATAACCGAAGATATTTAGGGGATGTTTGGAGATGATCCGGATCCATCGGCAACGACAGCCCGAATCGGGTTCGGGGCGATTTCGGACGCGCATGAGGGGGTCGATGAAATGCGCGGAGAGGCTGGACAATAACGAGAGGGGAAATCGAAGACATGATGAAATGCAACCAACAAATTAAACACACGGCGACAACGAAAAACATGGAAGGCATCTGAAGCGTCGGTCTCGGAGCGTCACAACACTCCCCCACTTACAAGAGATCTCGTCCCGAGATCTAGGGATGGCACCGGAGAGAAACGGAAGAAGGAAGAGGTAAGACTTGTTGGGGAACGTAGTAATTTCAAAAATATTCCTACGCACACACAGGATCATAGTGATGCATAGCAACGAGAGGGGAGACTGTGTCCACGTACCCTCGTAGACCGAAAGCGGAAGCGTTAGCACAACGTGGTTGATGTAGTTGTACGTCTTCACGATCCGACCGATCAAGTACCGAACGTACGGCACCTCCGAGTTCAGCACACGTTCAGCTCGATGACGTCCTTTGAACTCCGATCCAGCCGAGCTTTGAGGGAGAGTTCCGTCAGCACGACAGCGTGGTGACGATGATGATGTTCTACCGACGCAGAGCTTCGCCTAAGCACCGCTACGATATTATCAAGGTGGATTATGGTGGAGGGGGGCACCGCACACGGCTAAGAGATCAAATAGATCAATTGTTGTGTCTATAGGTGCCCCCTGCCCCCGTATATAAAGGAGCAAGGGGGGCGAGGCGGCCGGCCAGGAGGAGGCGCACCAGGGAGGAGTCCTACTCCCACCGGGAGTAGGACTCCCTCCTTTCCTAGTTGGAGTAGGAGAAGGTGAAAGGAGGAGAGAGAGGGGAAGGAAAGGGGGGCGCCGCCCCCCTCCTTATCCAATTCGGACTAGAGGGGGAGGGGGCGCGTGGCCTGCCCTGGCCGCCCCTCCTCTTCTCCACTAAGGCCCATCTTGGCCCATTAAATCCTCGGGGGGGTTCCGGTAACTCCCGGTACACCGATAAAATCCCGATTTCACCCGAAACACTTCCGATATCCAAATATAGGCTTCCAATATATCAATCTTTATGGCTCGACCATTTTGTAGGGTTTTTTTTGTAAAACTGCAAACTCTGGATAAATAGCTAAATTTGCAACAGAGGATAAATATCACACATCGGGCCGAACCTGCAGGTTTCTGGGTTGCTCACCATGGGCCAGGCCCAGTTCGGTGCAGAGGCTGGAGCGGGGCGGCCTGGATCTGGCGAAGGGCAGGAGCTGTTGGGCCTCGGTCAACTGGGATGACCGGGCGAGCTGCTGCTGCTGGTTTCTGAAGAACAGAAACAGCAGCACGTCCATGGCGATGCAGGAGACGACGGCAGGGGGTCCCGACGACGGGGTCGGCGGGAACTGACGGGAACGGGCGGATCGAGGCGCATGACGGTGTTCTCCGGCGAGGTGGCGTGCGGACAGAGCTGAAAGAGGCGGCGCATGTTCTCTGTTCAAACAAAAGAGAAGGTCTCAGAGACGGAAAGAAACCGGGGAGGAAACAGGGAGGCCGTGAGGGGGGTTTGCTGACCGATGGCGACGCATCAACAGGGTCAGCGGCGAGGGGACTTGGAGCTCGGGGAGGAAACATGGCGGCTCGGTTGTTCTGCAGGCAGTCAACGCGAGCGGCGACCTGGCGGCGAGCAGGAGGACCACGCAGGGTCGAAGGCAACGGCGGCCAGACTTGAAGTGGGCATCGGCGGCACGGCGGGGTTCAACGAGTCGGGGACGACCGGATCCGGCGAGGAGGTGTCGGAGAGCTCCGGATTTGGGGACGCGCTTGCTCCGGCGAGGGTGATGCTCCTCCTGTAGACGCATCAGAGAGAGAGGGAGACGGGTGAGACAGAGAGAGCTTCAGTGAAGAGAACGGGGAAGGGAGCAGGGGATGGCCTGGTGGTCGAGGTCGCTAGCGGCGATGTGCTCTGGCGAGGTGAGGAGAAGCTCGGGAAGGCTCTCCTCCTCCTGGAACGAGAGGAGGCGGGGGCTCCAGTAGCACGAGGCCCTCGCTCGAGAAGAGCTGCGGGCGTGGCGCGCGAGCAGCAGGCTGCTGGCGAGGTGGATCGAGAGGGGTGCTGGTTGGTCCGGTGAAGAAAACGAGGGAGGAGGTGGGTGGATCGAGATGGATCCCGATGGAGATAGTGGTGGCTGAGGCCGAAGTGGATGCGGGATGGATCCCGAGGAAGGAGAGGGGTGGATGCCCGGCGGCGGCGCGATGGGACAAGGGGGGCTAGATTTTAGGGTTGTTGTCTGGGGTTGGTCTACATATAGTAGGAGGTGCAAAAGAGGGCTAGATTGGACCCACCGATTTAAATCGAGCGGTCGAGAAAAATAGGTTAGATAGACCAAACAAATAACCGAAGATATTTAGGGGATGTTTGGGGATGATCCGGATCCATCGGCAACGACAGCCCGAATCGGGTTCGGGGCGATTTCGGACGCGCATGAGGGGGTCGATGAAATGCGCGGAGAGGCTGGACAATAACGAGGGGGGAAATCAAAGACAACAGGGTCCGACAAAAGGCCACGGAGAAGACAAGAGGGAAGAGAGCGGTCTGATTGGTCTGAGAGAAGGTCAACAGAGACAAGGAAGACGCGACAACTACGAGTGGGTGCAAGTTTTATGAAAACGATGGCAGCGGACTACCGATGCAATGCGAATGATGACATGATGAAATGCGACAAACAAATAAAACACACGGCGACAACGAAAAACATGGAAGGCGTCTGAAGCGTCGATCTGGGAGCGTCATAGCGGTCCTCACGAGGCTGGTCGCGCCACTCCTGGTGGGGGCCGCGGTCGTCCCAGCGCCCTCCACTTCTGCCTCCTCCACGGCCGTAGCCTCGATCGTTACGCTCGGGGCATCGATTGAAGCGCCCGTCGCGGATGGCCCTGAGCCCTTGATAGTCATTAGTGTTGTGGCTGTGTACGTTGTGGAAGGCGCAGAATGGGCGGCTGCCCTTCGATGACTCTGGGTGGTCGCAGCCGCGCATCATCTCCAGCTCAACCGTGAACACGGCCGCCCCCTTGCGCTTCACGTCCTTGGTCTTGGCCTTCTTATCTTCTGGGTCAGCAGCTGGAAGCTTGAGAAGGGAGAGACGTTCATCCTCAGCTCTCGCGCACTTGGTCGCCATGTTGAAGATCTCCAAGGCTGTGCACAGGTCCTCATATATGGCGAGCTCCTCCTTCATCTTGACATCGCGGACGCCATCAGAGAATGCTGAGATGATGGCCTTGTCCGTCACCTTGGGGATCTTGAGGCAAACACTGTTGAAGCGCTGGATGTACTTCTGCAGGGTTTCCCCTGGCTGCTGCTTGATGCGTCGCAGGAAACCCGTGCCAGGCGGGCGGTCGTGAGTACCCTGGAAGTTGGCGACAAAACGCTCGGACAGGTTCAGGAGCCACGAGCGCGCACCGTCCTTGAGAGCCATGGGAAACCAGTTTGCCATGACCTTTTCGTCGCCGTTGGCCGCCTCAAAGCTAAGCTCATAGAGCTGCAGGAACTTAGCAGGGTCAGGGGTGCCATCGTAGCGCGGAGGCAGGTCAGGCTTGAACTTGCCGGGCCAGACGACGCTGTGCAACTCGGAAGTGAAGGCACGGCAGCCCGCCGTGGTCACTAGGGCTCATCGTGAAGGTGGAGCCTAGTCTTGGTACCCACGCACCGCCGACGCAGGCGCCGCGCGGTCTTGACGTGGTGCAGGGAGTGCGGGAGCATCCTCTCGCGGCCACTGGACCTCCTGGCAGCTCTCTTCTTCACGCGCGGGCGCCCTGCGCGGTGGCTTGCACTGTGGGGCCGCGCATGGGTCGTGACGGGGAGGTGGTGGAGGCACTCCATGGGCTACGTCACCCGTGGCGGGAGGTGGGCGGGGTAGTGAGAGGGATGGTGCAGGAGAGCCCCCAGTGGCGCTGACGAGCTCGGCGATGCGGTCCAGCTAGTCCTTGTAGAGGTCGTCGACGGGGCGGTAGCACAGGAGCTTGAACGCCATGAGTAGCGCAGCCTGCGCGTCCGCAGGCCCACGACGAGCGTGGAACGACGAGCTGGCCGGAGTCAGCGACAGGTTGGCGGTGCGTATGTCCCTCCGCACGGAGGGGTGCAGCGACGAAGCTTGCTGCTCGTTCCCCGCCGGGCCGGTGGTGGCGTTGGCGGCGGGTGACGGAGAACGATGGGGATGCCCACAGGCAGGCGCTGTCTTGGCGACGCGAGCGGCGAGAGTGGCTTTGCGCTCAGCACGGGCTCGACGAGCATCAGCCATGGAAGCAGTGGAGCAGCGGTGCGTCGACCGACGAAAAAGAGGCTTCGGCGCACCCCTACCCTGCGCGCCAAATGTCGGATTCAGGGTTCTGCAGACCCTTGAGAGGTTCGAACTCCATGCGCGCGCAAAGAACACTCTCTTCCCAGTCAGCCCGATAAACAATCCCATGGCCTAGCTCGACGAACCCAAAGAACAAGAGACACGTGGGTTTTTCCTGGTTCGGGCCACCTTGTGGTGTAATACCCTACTCCAGCTTTGTGGTGGATTGCCTTAAGGGGCTGATGATGAACTAGTACAGTGGTGGAACAACCTCAGGAGGTGAGGTGTTCTCAGGCTCGATGAGCTGGTGAGATGGTCAGGGTGGAATTGATCTCTCCTTCCAGATGCCTCGCTATGGTGGTGGCTAAGCTCTATTTATAGTGTCCTTGGTCCTCTTCCTAAATGTAGGCGGGAAGGCATCCCACAACGGCCAAATTTAAAGGGAGACAACTAGTACAAGCTATCCTGACAAAAGTAGTCTTCGCCTGCAAAAGGCTCTGGTGGTGACGCTGCAGTGGGCTCCGCGATGACCTCCGTCCTGCCGTCCTGGCGGTCTTGGTCTCGTTGCACCGGAATGGAAACCATTGCTTGATTCCTCAGGACTCCACGCCTGTGCTTGCCTCCTTATCACCAAAGAGGAAACTGGTACACCGCGCCAGCTGGCGCCCGCCTGGCCTTGACCGTCATGGCTCACGTCATGTGAACCTCGCGAGGTGCACCCTGCATATATATCTCCGCTCTTCGAGAGCCAGCCTAGTGAGGCTGCCCCCAGGGAGGTCTTGTTGTCGTCCGCCTCGTGAGGCTTGGCCCCTCGCGAGGGTCTTGAGTCATTGCTGTTGAAGCTGGGCCGTATCGGGCCGTTGATGGAGCCACGCCAAGGGCCGCAGGCAGGCAAGTCTGGGCACCCCCATTCCCAGGACGCCCACACAATTCATACAAGACACGAGAGACTCATGTCCCCTTTTACTATATTGCTATAAATGCCATTGAAAAAACTACAAGAAAATGTAAAAAAATCAGGAGAACAAGATTAGCCAGTACAGTACCAAATCAATTCGCACTTCCCTCAACAATAACAAAAAACAAATAAATTCCCACCACAAGAAAGGGTCATGTCCCTTTTTATAAGATTACAAATGCCAGTATCTAGAATTTCAATTTTTGAATCCACGTTATGTTGAATTCGAATATATCGTTAGGTGATCTTGCGGTTTATAATAGATGTAGTCCTACATCTTCCATCTTATATGAACATTTTACTCCACCCTATGAACATATATATTTTCGTCTACCATATGGACTAAATTTGAATCAATTTTCCTTATTTGAATACGATTGTTGTCAAGTTATACCATCATTTAAATATTATCTTGATAACAGAAAACATGCATATAGTAGTAATCATATTTCACTATGAACTACATGTACCATACGATCTCCAATTCAAATATTTGTATCCATTTTATGTTGAATTCAAATCAAAGTGCATTAGTATAGGTAGCGAGACGTTCGGGATAATCTAAACCCTATTTTCATATGTATAATTTTTGGCCGAATTGGGACAAGTTTTGGTGTAAGCTTCTTGCAAACAAGAGATTCTCTCAACAAGCCTCGTGGTTCCAAGAGGGAACATGTCACCTTTGTGTGCAAAACGATATACGATGCCTCCCCCCTGATTTTCTTTACAGAGGCAACATAGAACTATATGAGTTGCCTATTAAATTTTGGAATTATTCTGGATTCGTTTGGCCCTTTTTATACATTAATTGAGTTTCTAGACATTTAATGTGCATAATTCAAATTTGAACTCCAAGCACATGCTCCGGTGCACCAAAGTTGGTTGAAAAATCACATGTGTGTTCTTGGGTGAATTTCTAGGTCCCATGCAAGAAATGGGAATGAAATTCAAACATCTGGACGTCGTGACTCGGCCGAGAACATTAAGAAACTTGGTTTTTAAATTCCTGTAAATCCAAAACTCACCTGGAAATCATGAAACTTGGCATGGTGTCATGTCATGGCACTAACATGATGTGGTAAATTTTTTGGCCGAATTGGAACATGTTTTGGTATAAGCTTCTTGCAAACCGGAGCTTCTCTCAAGAAGGCTCGTGGTTCTAAGAGGGAACGTGTCACCTTTGTGTGCAAAACGATATACGCTGCCCCACCCCTTAATTTTCTTTACAAAGGCAACATAGAACTATATGAGTGTTGTGTTAAATTTTGGAATTATTCCAGGTTCGTTTGGCCTTTTTTATACATTAATTGAGTTTCTGATCATTTAACGTGCATAATTCAAATTTGAACTACAAGCACATGCTCCAGTGCACCAAAGTTGGTTGAAAAATAACATGTGTGTCCTCAGGTGAATTTCTAGGTCCCATGCAAGAAATGCGAATGAAATTCAAACATCTGGGCGTTGTTGCTCGGCCGAGAACATTGAGAAACTTGGTTTTAAAATTCTTGTAAATCCAAAACACGCCTGAAAATCATGAAACTTGGCATGGTCTTGGTTCTGATAGGGAACGTGTCACCTTTGCATGCAAAACGATATATGCTACCCCCCTTGATTTTCTTTACAGAGGCAACATAGAACTATATGAGTGTGGTGTTAAATTTTGGAATTATTTTGGGTTCGTTTGGCCTTTTTATACATTAATTGAGTTTCTGGTCATTTAATGTGCATAATTCAAATTTGAACTACAAGCACATGCTCTAGTACACCAAAGTTGGTTGAAAAATCACATGTGTGTCCTCGGGTAAATTTCTAGGTCCCATGCAAGAAATGGGAATAAATTCAAACATCTGGGTGTCGTGGCTCGGCCGGAAACATTGAGAAACTTGGTTTTTTATTCCTGTAAATCCAAAACACGCATGAAAATCATGAAACTTAGCTTGGTGTCATGACATGGCACCAACATGTTGTGGTAATTTTGTTGTCCGATTTACGTAGGCGCACACATTAACAATCAACAAAGTCATTTTGTAACAAGTGATGTCACGTTACAATCGGAAACACAAGTATTATTGAAACCGTGGGCGTTCTACTTACCATTTACGTGCCGCCACGCGTCCCCTTTTTTTATTGGCTTGGAGGCGCCGTGCGGGGTAGCTATTTGAGTATGGGAGGTGTGCGATCAGACCCTTGCGCGTGCTTATCAGGAGGAGAGCCCTTTGACCTCCATCCGCGAACCACCTCTCTCCCAAGGTCTCCATTAATGGCACCCGAGCCCCTGTTGAATGGCAAGGCTATGTCTTACTCGACTGAGATTTGAGAGAGAAAAAAGAAAATCCGAAAAGAAAATTTTGCACGGATCTTGATGTAAGATCCGACGGACCTATATGGCATCTGTTGTGACTTATAGCAAGACTGATGAATATAAGGACGACGACAGTGGATAATAATTGTCTTACATATTTAGGAAGATAATTAAAAAAACCGCATGCGGCTACGCCTGAAATACATAAGGGAAAAAGAAGAACAAAGACGCATACAACGATCTGGCTCGCTGATCTCTACTTTCTTGATGCGTTGCAGGTCGCGGAGACTAGTTCTCGCAGCGAGCGGTGATGATCTCTTTCATCAGTTTCATGTCCTTAATACGCTGCTTGGCAGCATCCATAGATTCCTCCACCAGCCTTTCGCGCTCGATTCGGAGCATGGCATTCTCGTCCATAAGTTTCTTGACTATGACGCCCGTCCTCTTCAACAAGGTAGCGGTCTCCTCCGCCTGCTTCGCTCTTCGCCCTCAGCAGGTCGCGCTCGATGTGGAGCTTTGCCTTGTCCTCCCGTAGTCCCTGGATGACGGCGGTAGCATTTTCAAATGAGGCATTCATCTCATCCTGCAACTTCATCCAGCCGGAGATCCGACCCATCAGGCCATCAAGCATAGCGTGCATGCACCTGTGAGAGTCCTTGCCTGCCCGCGAGACATTTTCCCAGGCCGCCGCGGCATGGGAGGACCTCCCTGCTGCATTCGCGACCTGGCGGGACATCTCTGCTGCTTCCATGGCGCGGTCGACTAGTCTGCTGCATCGACGGTGCGGCGGGACCTCTATGCTACTTCGGCAGCGCGGTAGGACCTCTATGCTGCTACGGCGGCATGGCGGGACATGTCGGCTGCTTCGGTGGCGAGGCGGGACATCTCTCGTGCTTCCACTTCCATGCTCGCCTCCCCCTGGTAGTAATCTCTCGACCCAGAACTCATGCGGGCCATGGCAGACGCAAGTGAACGAAGATGAAAGACTTGTTTGTTTTTGTGGATGAGGAGTTGAGGAGGAATGTGCAGTCATCTTGGAGTAGTGTTTTTATAACCGAGTACTAATACTCTCCTAAGTGGGAAACCATTTAGGTTGTGATCGGTGTGAACAGGTTTGCAATTAAATATAGCGTGCGAGTAATTTGGAATGTGACGAGATGCAAGCTCAAAATTTATTGATGGTTCTAGTTTCGAAGTGCGGCACTATTCCCGGATGGCGTAACGTGGGCACGCGTTCTTGGCTGTGGTGTGGTACTTCTTTTTCTACTACTGTGTACGTGCAATAACTGGCACCGTCGGATACATATCTTATAGTTATTGGGGCGTTCGACAGGAATAGCCTCGTGGCGAGCTATAGACTAGTCTTTTTTCACAAGCATTACATCGACACATATCATCTCTCTCCCTCTTTCCCACGCACACACCTCTAGTCTCTTGGGACTTCTCGCACGCACCATTTCTAGCTTCCTAGGTCGATGCCACCGACATACACTTGTACTCTGAGTTTAATATGTTATACACGAAGAGAAGAGGTGCATGCACGCACTTGTCCTCTCTCACCCACGCATATGTAGCTACGAATTGTAGTGTTCTCAACCATCCAATTGGCTCTATCATAGGTTCCCGTTGCTCCTTGGCCTTCAGAATGAGAAGTTTAAAACACAGAGGCCAAACTGGAGGCGCGAGGTTTTGGTTAATGTGCGGGCCGCACATGGCACCAACACGACACGAGCTTCGTCTGCCTGGTGCGCAGTCGGGTGAGTACTACTGGTACTAGTACTACTTTGATGTGTCAGGTCAACTCGCAGAAGTATGCAACACTTCCTCAACAAACAAGCATATATGCTGCTTATACTTCTTACCCAAAGGCCTCAAGGATCTTTATATCCAATAGACACAAAATATCCGTTCGACTGTTGGAAATTACTTTAGCTGCTGATCTGATGTTGAAGTAATTGTTGCATCGCCACCAAAATCCACCGTCTCTTAAGCTAAAGTAGACCGAGCTAACCCCTGTATTAGCATATTACTAAGATAAACGGAAGGCACTTTAGAATCATTTAGGAGGTGAGCTTGTCAATCTGAATGTGGAGGGACACCGTCCTCAACAACCCAGCCCCGGCCAGCAGCTTGGGCGGAACTATGAAGAAGGTCAGCTCCTGCACGGCGACGTCGCCGGGTTCCTTGCTGCTTGTCACCTCGATTTCCACCTTGACGGCGTCGGTCCTGCCTTTGGGCTCCCCCGGCGGGCCATCCGCCCACAGCTTGGCTGCGTAGTGCGGCAGTGGGGACGCCCCCCTCTGATGCAGATGACCGACACAACGATAGGCGCGCTGATGTCGAGCACGCCACCGACGAAGAAAAACGCGCGGCCGTCCTCCTCCGCGAATAGAAAGAGCCGCGGCTCTGACACTTACACTTGTAGCTGGAGCACCTTGCTGTACTGGATCCTGTGCACGGGCATGGGATGCACGGTGCTGATGTGGTGGGGGAGCGCCGACGGCGGGCCTCCGTAGCCGTAGACGGGCATGGGGCATTTGCAACGCGCGAGCAGACACACGCTCTGGTGATCGGCGAGCTTGTGGTAAGTGACGTAGAGCCCACAGCCTTCGTGCGGGCACTCCACCCTCACCGAGGAGAGGACGACGTCCATCGCTGTGTTTCGCACGTCGAAGCCACCGCCGTGCTCGCACTTCTAGCACTGCCGCTGGTTCCCAGGGCACTCGCCGCGGCAGTTCACGCAGGCCAGGTGCCCTCCCTTGCACTACACAAATCAATCGAACAACACATCAATCAAGAAACCTGCACCTTGCTCGATCAGCCGAACGGACGAGGTGTATTCGAACCTCATACACTGGAGGCTTCAAGGGGTGGAGGCACAAGGGGCAGTGGAGCAAGGTGAGGTCCATAGAGACCATAGAGAGCTCCATCGTCAGGTCTTGTTCCGTCGGCATGATCTCGCCCTCCTCATGCACAACCATCTCTCGCTTTAGGGCCAGGGCATTAGAAAGTTTTACCAACACATATTCATACTACTTCAAGGTGCATTAAATCAACACAAGCAAGTATCAAAAGGAAAGTCATGGCATGCATTGTAATTAATGCATCGGTAAACGCAAATTATTGAAATATATCGAGTGCACTGCTTTGATGTGTTGCTTCAACTCGTACACCAAGGAGAAGTTTGATTACAATGCCCTCACCCTCGCCCATGAGCGTGGTGGCTCGCAGGACTAGGAGAAGCTTTCGCTACACGCTCTCCCTCCCGCATGCGGTGGACATGCAATAGTTCATTGGGTGCCAGATGGCCAGAAGCATACTAGTAGTACTCCATTGTAGTAGTACCATCATGTTCGACTTCCCAAAGAGGTGAAGAGCCAAGGGCAACCCGAACGCTCGTGTGGCAGTTTCATGTGTAGGGGAGGTAGTATAGTAACATAGTCTAGGATAGCGTGTACCGTGCCTCTAGGCTTAAAATCGTTGGAGTCGACTCCATGCTATGAGGCCGTATCCAAGCATTTTTTGATTAAAATATTTTCTGGCCCTACCTGTCATCCTGGTGATTGTAGCTTGCACGCTGATCTGGTCAAGACAGGAATATATATTTTAAATTGTGGTGGGGTAAATGTTAGAGGTTGCAGCAAATATATTGTACACTGCGGTCTTCTAGCCAAGTTTAGAGGCAAGCATGTGGGGCCAGTGCTATAATGTGTCGTGTCAACTCATACAACGAGGAGAAGCTTGATTTTACTACTAGTACGACCTCTCCCTCGCCCATGCGCACGGTGGCTCACGGATGAGGAGAGGCTTTTGCTTACTACAACAAGCTATCCCTCCCGCGCGCGGTGGACGGACATGCATGAGTTGATTCGATACTATAGAAGTAGTAACATCATTGTTCGTCTTCTCGAAGAGGCGAATAGCCAAGCGCAACCCGAACGGGCCAGTTGTGAACGCTCGCGTGGCAGTCTTTGTGTAGGGTGGGGCGTGGTGCGGCAGTTTTTTGGCAATTCTTTTCTACTTCTGTTTGCGTCCAATAGGTACCACCGTCGGATGCAGATCTTACGGTTATTGTGGCGATTGGTACTAATAGTCATCTTATGAAAATCAAATAATCCGAAAACAAACCCGACCACGTTTCTTGTTTCTAGACATGAATAGGAATCAACCTATGAGAGACGTGGGACGTAGTACCTAGCATGGCATGCAGCGGTCAGTTCAGAGCAAGTAAAATAGTGGGCTTATAGCCTGCTTACATGGCAGCTTTGCCTATGTGGAGGAGAGAGACATAAAAAAGTTAATAATACCGCCAACTGCTGACTATAAGATGCTGCCATATCATTTATAGCCAACACATATAGAACAAGCTTAGCTATAAGGTTGGCTTCAAGATTAGTACTCCATCTCTTTCCTCACATTTATTTCATCTGCCTCTCATCTTCTCTGTATCTCTTTCCTCACATTGATTACATGTGCCTTGGAGCACGCATATAGCTAGGCTCTTGCATGAGAGCCCACTCCCCTTAGACTAGCCACAATGGAGAGTAACATACACTGGTAACATACACATATCCCTAGACTATGTTACTATCTTCATAGTGGGTAGTAACATTAGTGTGGTGCCATACAAAGCTTCATTTATTAGGCCACTAGCAAGATGCCCATGCGTTGCACAGAACATCAAGATGCATTTGTATGAGTAGTTTATCTTGTGGGAGAAAAGGATGAACGAGGGAAGGCCTTATTTGCAAATGTGGAGAGGGGTGTGCGTATCTTTTTGCAAAATTTCCATAGTTTCCTTCCTATCTGTCAGATATAAATCAGACGACCTATATTGCAGGATGGCAGGCACACCATCATCACCAACTCTGTTTTTTTATAAGAGTAGAGATAGACTCATATTGCATTGGGACATGTGATGTTACAGTAACTAGCTAAGTTACTCAAACTACCTCTCTCCTCATTAACTCATCGCCACATAAGCAAATTTGTTGTGTTGGACTCGATGTTACTGCTGAAGTTACTCCCACTGTCTCTAGTCTTACTTTTTTATGTCTCTCTCCTCCACATAGAAAAAATTGCCATGTAAGCAGGCTATAAGCCCACTATTGTACTTGCTCTTAATAGTATAGCCTTGTAAACCGGAAAGGAGGGACTACTCCCTCCGTTCCTAAATATTTATCTTTCTAGAGATTTCAACAAGTGACTACACAGTAAATAAGTACATACGGAGCAAAATGAGTGAATCTACACCGTAAATAAATACGTAGTTCTCTCGTTTTCCTCTCCGCCTTGGTCGCGGTGCACAATATTGAGTATACTACTACTGACTAGTCTCTTTTTGACACGCATTTACGTTGATACGGCTTGATTGCCAACGAGGCAGAGGGTAGCTGTTCTCGAAACGTTGAACGGTCAATGATGCCTCTACACTCAATTAGCATGCAGAGGTAAGTAATTGGAGAAGCAGAATCGAGCCAGCATGATGTGAATGCAACAAAGTTTGGACTCTCATATAAAGGCGCCCCACCACTCCAATGCATCTACTCCTAGTCTCTGCGCAACACTGCCCACTCCAATCCAAGACCAAGACCAAGTGACCAGAAGCCACAAGCACCCATGGCGTCGATGGATGCGAGTGGTAGTCGGCTGTGCCGGATCGTCCAAGACACCGGCCTGCGGACCCGCAGCGTGCAGCGTTTACAGACGGTGCTGGCGACCGCCGGCGTCGTAGCCCTCGTCGACGCCGGCTTCGACTCTCGCATGTACAAGATGATGGTCGACTCCATCCGCAAGTTCACCGTCGTCAAGAAGCACGCGGGTGACCTTGCTGTACTGCTCCAGCCTGCGTGCCCAAGCTCCTCGCTACGAGCCACCCTCATCGGCCTACAAGGTGACGAACTCTCTAAAGCACTGGTGGCCCTGTAGCCACAGGAGGTCGCAACGAAGAATGTGCACATTGAGGCCGCGCTCATTGTGCAGTGCCTCGCCATGCAAGAAACCGTCGACCTACACATCCATGTCTACAAGGAAATCATCTACTTGGGCCACTACAAGGCCAACGAGGACAGAAAGACGTTGGCCTTCTTCTAGCGGCTGGAATCTTTGGACGCCATTGTTAAGAAGCATGTCGACCTGGCCACGAAAGCCACTGCTACTTAGCCGCCATTCGGTGGGCCGGTGCCCTGATTCGAGGAGGTGGACGTCGTCGATGGATGCATCTTTTCTTGCCTCCTGTAACCAGCACTGCATCGCCTCGTGGCCTTAATGTTTTATTAGTGTATGGCATTTTATTCCAGTAGTAAATGACATGTGTGATCCCTTGCTCTTATTTGGCGTTAATTATATGTGTATCACTGTCTTCTTCCTGGTGTACTACCTAGGTCCTGGTTTATTAGTCCCTTTTGTAATTTGTGCTAAATTTTCACCAAAGATTTAATTGAGAAAATACTAGTGCATGCCAACAAAAATTATATCGTTTGATTTGTATTTGAACAAGGTTTTCAATGATATAGTTTTGGTGACATGCATGAACCTTTTTTTAGTCAAATTTATGGTCAAAATTTGGCACATATTACGATGGGGAGCAATAAACTAGGACGTAGGTAGACTGGTCCGTCACCATCGTGTTTTGTGTCTAATTTTGACTTCAGCGACCCAACCTACATGGAGGGAGTACTCTATATATTGGCACGACAACCAAACTTATATATTCAAAACTGAGTGTTACTACATGTCATGAGTTCAAAACGAGAAAGTGGAACAAGTACAGCATGCTTGTCCCGTTCGCGTCGCACCAACACGCCGCTCAAGCTAGGGAACACTTGTTGTCTTAGCATTTTCACTGTTAGGTGGGTCCGCAGTTGAGCAAACCGACTATCGGCAAATCCCCACCCCGCTCACCGCTCTTCGGCTGAGTTACAATTAGAAGAGAGAAACGAGGGAGAAGAGCTAGTTGCAGCACGGACGCTGTTGTCAGATGGGACTCGTGTTGATAGAATAGAAGTACTGAGTACTCGAGTACCTCTTTTTTTGAGTGAAAAAGTAGTCGTACGTCTAGTACCACTAGTTGGGTGCATGCGACCTATACCCGTCATCATTTTAGGTCACCGTTTCGAACCGCGGCTACGCTTCATAGTACATATTTTTTCACGCATTTATCCTCCTATATGTACTCCTAGGCTATTTCCATGTGCTCCCTTTCGCCGACATGTGGGACATAGAGCATTTGGGTCGTAGTGCATGCACGACTTGGAGCATATGCAACCTTGCCGACGTACTTTACATTTTAGACACCACGAATTACATGCAAACCCCCCACAGAAGAATAAATAAATAAATGAATTACTACATGCAAATGGGATTATTTTCATAGAAACTGGAACACGTTCAGTAAATTTTGGACATAATACATTTATAAAAAACGAGCAGACCTAAACCAGTCTAAGGGCCTCTTTGATTCGCAGGATACTGAAAACACAGGAATGGGGAAAGTATGATGGCGATGAACCGAGAGGAGGAGGAAGAGGAGGAGTACTGTACATGCTAGACTCTGGACTGTAGCACATTGTTTTTTATGGCCATATCACCACATTGTTTTCTATGGCCTATCGCCTGTTGGTTCACTGGGCTACCGTGGTTCGCACTCCTCCGACGTGAGTAGTAGTACTAGTATATACACTATATATACCGCATGATTCTTTGCTCCTTCTTACGTACTTCGCCGACATGTGGGAGAGCCAGCATCCGGGTCGACGTGTCATGCACCAGATTAGAGTGTGGAACGGAAGGGGGCATCACCCAGGTCGTAGCGCCAGTAAGTAATGACTATAATGAGTAGTCATATCACAAGACCCCGTCTTTCCAGCAATAACGCGCCGTCAAATCGCACAACCCTACCTTTCTAGCAGTAAGTTGAATCCGCTACTCCCTCACCCTCCTCGCCTCTCCGTCAAACCGCTTACGCGAAAACTGCCACGCGTACTGCCCAGGAAAAGTCCCGCCCTCAACTTTTAACTACTCATAGTATAATTTTGTATCGATGAACTGCGCCATGGAGCAGAAAACCAAAATAAAAATGTGGTACATGTAAACAAATACAGTTCAAGCTCAAGCTAGCGATTCGGAATGTAAACCATGCATGTGTTTATATGTATAGGTTACTTCAAAGTACCGAGTCCATTGATGCAATGTGGTCAAACTGTACCATCGATATCTCAAAGCCAAAATAGTTCGAGCTTGTTCATTCTATATAAATACCAGTACTGTATATTTATTCACCCGTGGGGTTGTTCAATGAATGGAGGGCCGGGGAGCACAAGTGAAGAATACTACTACTAGTAAGTAGGAGTCATACAGTTAGTCACGTTAAATAGAGAGTTTCTTTTCTTTAATGCCACGTACACAAATTGAAACGCTTGCTGTGGAGAGAAAAAGATAATCACTCCACTGTATATATAGGCAGGGGCCTGAGTGCTTGCTTTACTAGGGTTGCTCTCTTCATTCTCTCATCCTCTCTAGATCTAAACAAGACAGAGGTAGCGACATTTTCTCTCTGCTCACCGCTGGTCACAGATCCGGCCGGATCCCTTCGGTCGGTGTATGTAGAGGACTAGGTGCATCGTTCACGCGGTCATCGGCGGCGAGGGAGGAAACCAACAGCTGCTGGCGGGTCCCGATCCTCTACCCGTGTCGTTCTCTCCGACACAGCGCCGGCTCGGGAGGTCCTTCGACCCTTCTTCCTCCCTGCAGTATTGTGCGCAGATTCGACCTGCCACCGCCGCCGACATCCCGACGACCCTCAGGTATAAGTTCCTTCGAAAGCGGCTTTGCTTTACTGCCCCAGCTCCCCACGTGTCTGCATGTGGATCTTTTTCTACTTCCATCAACTCTTCCAAAGCCACCTAAATCTTTAGTATTATTGGAGGTAAAGCTACTTCATGCAGTCGAATCAAGGACTTGGTTCAAACAATGAAGAAAGGGGGGAAAGTCGTAGCATGAATCCAGGACTTGATTCAAAGAGGAAATAACAGGGGAAAGTATTATAGACTGGATACCCAACCGGTCTCTTGGTTGAAAAGGGAAATAAAGGGAAAAGGCAGTATAAACTGGATAAGGAACAAATCTATTATCGGTTGAAAAAAGGATAGAAAGTGGCGGTTGGTGGACAAGTCAATAGAGTATGTCCAAGATTAGATTTGCTGCCCTCACATAGTAAAAGGTCTCCAGGATTAGTTTTGCTACCCTCATAGAGTATGAACAAACTCGGCGTCACCACTTTATACCTCCTTGTAGGTACATTGTGCTGATGCGTCCACTGTCGCATGTCCTTATACCAACTTTTTGTTGTTGTTAATGTTAGGGCGCATGTAAAATGAAGCGATCACACTATTACCGTAAGGACATGTCTAACCAGTGTTATTGTTAATCTAATGCCTCCAGTAATATGATGCAATTAAACTGTGTTACAAATGGTACTCCTGCTGTTTTCCCCAGTATGATAAGTAAGTTGCTTCTTTACGCTGCTGAGTGTCCTGGTGTCTCCACTGGCCCATGCCACCATTAAAGTAATCCCATATTTGACAAAAGTCATTGTTGATCGTTGCTCCCAGTAACACGAAGCAATGCCGCCATTTTAAAATTTCTACTGTCCTTGCATGATTGCCATGAACATAATCAAGATGCTTCTTTTCATTTCGTGTATGTTTCGTATCTTGTTATTGACCAGCAACTGTTTTCTTTCTATCTTTTTGTGCAGATAGGGATATCCATTTCACCTCGTTACTATTGTGACCTTTTGGTGAACTGCACAAATTACTTTTTTTGGAATGAGTGTCTTGTGCAGTTCAACTAAAATTTCACGTGAGCAACGTCTCTCAATTTTGGTGGAACTGCACAAAATGGTGATTGGACTTTCCAAAATCTCCATCAAACTCTGCTGGAAATCTCGTGCAACATTTTATTAGCCTTTGCAAGATGAGCCATCACTGTCACCCCAATGGCACTTTATTTTAGTGGAACTGCACAAAAGGATAAGCAAATTATAGTTGCACCTTACATGAGCAGGATAGCCAACCTTAATGTTGCTCAATTTTAGTGCAACTACTAAAGAAGAACATGCCAGCTCATGAGAGCAACTACTTCTTGCTAGCTGAATGATGCAATCTTTGCTTCATTTCAGGTGAACTGCAGAAAAAGTCGCATGAATTGAATCATGGATCTGCAGGTTGACCTCATTGAGTCGTGGCGGTGTAGGGGCCCCTCTCTCAGTTATGGTTCCCATGACCGGGTATGTCCCTTTTTGGTTGATTTTGACTCTGCATCCAACTAGTGATCTTGTGCTACTCTTTTAGCACTGCTACTACCACTGATAAAATGAAGTAATAATACATTTAAAATAGAGCTACTGTCTTAGCTACCATTTCATTTCCAATGTAGATAATTTCCAAAAAAAAGTGATTGAAATGAGTTGATGCTCCTCCTCTCTAACTGGCGGGCGCCATAATTTTAGTTGAACTGCACAAAAAAAGTGATTGAAATGAGTCGACGCTCCTCCTTCTACTACCACACTGAGGTGTTAATGAATGTTAATGAATCACTTTCATGGCAAGATATGGGGACATGAAGAATAACTTGATCTCCCAAAGTCATCTCACACCGGTCAGTACTGTCCTTTATCAACATGATTATGCTTTGTCATACTGTGCTAACGTAATATTTTTTAAATAAAGCTATTCTATCGCAATCTTTTCTCGTTTTGGAAATAAAGTTTGCTTCAATTAGTGCCACTATTATAGTAATCATGCTCTTTCTTATCTGTGCAAACATGAATATTCAACTATAGATGTTCTGATGGTCAAGGGCATTCGCCAAGTTCTTGGGTTGTACACGGCTAGCCAAGATGGATTTAATCCTGATATTCACTTTATCAAAAGGCTCTAATGGGTTGGTTCTGAATCTTGCAAGCTGGGAACAATGAGACTTGTAGGCATCTTTGTTGTACTTATTTTTTGAATCTTATTTGTTGGCTCTGAATCTCGCAAGCTAGGAATCAATGATATGTGTAGGCATCTTTGTTGTACTTATTATTTGAATCTTATTTGTTGGTTCTGAATCTTGCAAGCTGGGAAACACGACATGATGATGCTGAGGACAATAACCATAACAAACTGTTCAAACTTGGTAGTATTGTCTATGTGAAAGTGCGGCAAATGTGCTGATCGTGTGCGTCCTGAGAATAATAATTCTAATTGTTGTGCATGTTGATTCTGTGGCACTGATTGTAACATCTCAAATTTTCAATTTGGAATGTTATACATAGGTCATCATATGCATATCATATTTTATTTGCATTTTGGTTTTGATCCTAGAAATTCTAAGCAACTCAAGGACCCACGGAGAGAGTTGGGGATTTCGTTTATTTTCATATTTGAATTTTCTCAAATTTGAAAAGAGGATCATTTTGGTTTTAATTATTTTTCTCTCCAAAATAAAAAGAAATATTGGAGGAAAAATATTAAAATCAAATAAATAGTTTATTTGGTTTTATTGCTATTTTATTTGAATTAGAAAAATACACATTTTTTAAAATAGCATTTTTAGGCCAGAAAAATGTTCACTGTGTTCTAAATATTTTATTTAGACGGTTAAAATTGTTTTTGGTATTTTTAGATTTTCTTTATTTATGTAGGATTTTTTCTTTCGCCGGAAATTAAAAAAAAATTCCCGGCCCGCACTGGGCCGAAGGCCCAACCGGCCCGCAGCACCACTGCCTCTGCCACCGTTCCCGCGTCGGACACCGGCCGGAGTTCGGCTCCGAGCCGCACCGCGCGCCCCCTGCCCCAAGCCACCGCGCCCCATCCCCTTAAATACCGCCGCCCCGCCGCCCTCTCCTCCTCGTCCCAAGCCGCCGCCGCCTCATCTGCTGCCGCGCCGCGCCGCCGACGCCCATGCCGCGGCCCGCCGCCCCGCTGACCCGCACCGGAGCCGCCGCCACCGTTGACTTCGTCGCCGCCAGTTTTTTTTGGTTTTAGGTATAAACCGTTCGTTTTTTCTATTAGATCGGTTCGGTTTTCTCGGTTTAGATTATTTTACGAACGTTTGTTCGTTAGTTCGTTTTAACGAATGAATTCGTTCGTTTGCCTCTATTAGCGGACGTTCTTCCGATAGATTTTCCTTTTTATTTTTATTTTCGGCCAGGGACCTGTCCGCAATTACTTTTATCGCAGATTAGCCCCAGATCTTCAAACCCTCGTAACTTTTTAACCGTTCGTCCAAATCCAGTGAAACCAACGCCAAAATCTTCGTCTCAAACCCCTCTTTCCGGTTAAGCAACTTGAACATGGCTTTGACAATTTAAAATTTGGTTTCAAGCAGTTTTGATTTCGAAGTTCTTTTCATCGTAGTTTCAGTTCCGTAGCTCCGATTTGATCGATTCTTTTTGCAAATTGTAGTTCTTCAGTTGGACTTTCAGATTTGACTTTCTCATCTGAGTTTTACCCGTGCATGTATGCTTGAGTGCTTATTTATGCTATTGTTTGTTTGCGATAGAATTTTCGGAGTGCGAAGCGTGCTACTACGAGTCTCTAGGGTTTGAGGATCGTCAGCTACCTTTATTACCCAGTTTTTATGCATTAGTTACAATCCTCGAATGCTGCATGATTAGGATGTGATTTAACTTGTGGGTATTGGGAAGTACATGATGAGGTAGAACCTATTGCCCTTTTATTATCAAACCCTTGAGAGTTACTTCTACGTTATGCTTATACTGCTATGCTATGCTCATAGACGTGGTTTGGTTTGAGTGATCCATGACAGATGTGAGATTGTTAATTAATGGTTAACTTAAGGTGGCTACTTAAATACACATCTGGGTGGATTGGTTGCGGGCACCTGGGGATATACCAGTGTTGTCTTTGGTTCGCCACCCAGGCTCAAAGGGATCATAAGATTATTCATGCTAGAAACTTCCATGTGCAGCCAAAAGCTATTATGGGCTCTAGCATAGTTGAGTATGTTGCATGACCTCTTTTAGTGGTAGGCTAGCAGATGTAGGGGGAAGTAGGTGTAACTGTCTACCCAGAGTAAAGAGTTAATGCTTCTGAAAGACTGTGTCTCGGTCATCCGTTTCTGAAACACCATGTAGTGCGAGAAATCCAACAGAGGAGATCGTGTCTTATGGGGAAAAGTGTGCAAACCTCTGCATAGTGTACACACTAATCATGGTTAGCCGTGTCCCCGGTTATGGACATCTTGAGTATCTGGTTTTTGGATTATCATGTTGATCTCATCACTCTAAATTAATTTGCTGGGTTGTTAATTACTGTTTAATTGGGATTGAGATGGGGTTACCATTCTCAATGTTTATCAACTACCATGATAGTTAAACAAAATATATTCCTTTGTTGTAGGAAAAAATTGGCTTTTCGGAAAACATTATAACCATAGAGCCTCCATCAGCCATATATGCATGTAGTGATAGCAATTACCTGTTCATTGCTCTACTGTGTTATTTTGCCAGCATATTCCATGTGCTGACCCATTTCGGGTTGCAACATATCATGTTGCAGACTTTTCAGACAAAGAGTAAGGTGGGCTAGGTCGTTGTCGTGCACTCAGCTATGCCGCTGGAGTTGATGGACTCACTTTATCTTCCAAGTCTTCCGCTGTTATCTTATTTAGATGGCCTTAAGCCATATTATTGCAATAAGTTCTCTTTTGAGACATTCGATGTAATAAGTGTGTGATTGAACTCTGTTATAAATCCTTCAAGTACTGTGTGTGTCAGCATTACTGATCCAGGGATGACACTTATGCACAGAGATTTGACCGTTTGAGGTCGGATCGCTACAGTGATAGAACGATCCAATGCATTGCTTGTTTTAAGAATGAATTTTAATTAAAGCTAATTCAATATAAGTTAAAGCTAATTCAATATAAGTAAAGTGACCACTAACACTTTTTATTATAGTACCAATACAGACCCGCTCATGAACCGACGTGTGGCCGAAATATTTTTTAATGGAGGCGCTTGAATTCGCCGAGGGTGCATGTTCTGCCGGGCGTGCAGCGGGGAGGGAGGGGTAGTAACTGTTGTCACTTGTACACACTCAGTTTACTGTTGAATCCAGTTCTCCAAGAGCTGAAAAATGAACTGCTACCGCCGCCTACCCACTCGGTCACTTGAAGAGACTCCAATGGCGATCCGAGGGGTGAGCCTGCCGGATATGGACTTCAGCAAGGAGTTCACCTTTGAGTTCGCCGTTCAGACCCATGGCAGCACCAAGTTGAATGTGATGTACACCAACGATCCAGACTCAGTGAAGCTCTGCCTCGCCGAGTTCAAGCAGTACCTACAGGAGGAGAAAGCACAAGGTCGCTGGACTATTCCTTGTGCCCATCCATTCTTCTCGTGAAAGGGACCAGCGGATCGTTGTCTCCCAGGTATGCGTGCGGGACGAGGTTCTCGTCTACCACTTCTGTAGGGCCATCAGATGTTCTGGAGCATTCGCCCGTTTCATCGACAGCACCGATTGCACCTTTGCTACGGTGGAGAGAAGTAATAACGCGATGATTCAGCCATCTGGTGCAACAAGCTTGTCGACATCCAGAAGCAATACAAGATCATCAGCAACGGGTAGGAGAAGGACTCTGTGGTTGACCTCGCCGAAACCATCATCGACCCCTACTACGCCAACATGAAAGAAGACGATGATAACAAGGACCTGAGCACGTGGGAGGTACCTCTGAATCTAGCCTACATAACCTACGCGGCCAAGGATGCATACACATGCTACGACATGTACATGGGGATCTTGGACATGAGGGCGTGTCTGCTTCCCGTAACCGACGAGTACATGGACAGCCGCAACGTCATGATCAAGCATGCCAGGAAGGTCTAGATGATGTACTTTATCTATTTAAGCACCTTTATCACGTGAGTGTTTCATGCATTAGCCTATGTGTTGTAATTATCTGTTTTGTCCGAAATATTTCGTCTAAGAACCTATTAACCTGTTTTCTTTTTCTAGTGGATATTTGCTTATGTATGTAACTAGTTCACTGGGCTGCCGTGCTTTGAATCTCCTTCCTCCCAACATATTCCCCTTTTCAGGTGGACCCAACAGGTCTCGTACATAGACATTTGGACCAACCACCTATCCATTTTTATTTCTTTATTTTGTTCAATCTTTCATCCTCTTCCTACAGCGGCTGGCGATGCTTCCGCGCACGCCTCGGTGACCCATCATAGCCTATGGCCTTGGCCAGGCCATCCCTCTACTCCCACACATTCTCCTGCGGCAACTCCACTGGCCCACCCTGCACCCGAACAAGTCAACCCTTGTACTCCCCGCCGCCTGCGTCTTCCCCCGCTCTGGTTCGTTTGGTCTGAGGTCTCGACGTCGTCCTCCGCCTTGGTGCTCTTGTCGTGGCACCGCCTTCTGTCGTTCCCAGCATGGTCAGCAAAACAAGAGGAATTGGGAGACGTCTGTTCGTCGAGAGGCTGACAGTCGCGGGCCCACCAGGTCCATGGCCTAGGTTTTGTTGTTTAACATGCGCAGCCCACGACATGTTTCAAATTTTTTGGGTCCAGAAGGTATCAAGCGGCCTCTGGGCCTCCCAGCCTAGCTTGTCTATGACATCAGCATCCCAAGTTATGTTTCTTTTTTCAAGACGACGCACCTCTCAGTTCTATTTTTCTATAAGAATGAAAAATGGACCTATGTTTTCCCTTCTATAATAGTATATATATTTATATTTATATCTTATTTTATTACACACACATATATAGGCACGCTAAACTAAGCCTGAGCGCACAACTACTTATTCTACGCTCTGGCCGAAGACAACGCCCAGTCCCTTGACTAAACTGGCGAGCCTCCCGCTTCACGGTAAAACATTAGTAAGATGTAGTAAAGGAAGTTAACCGCTTTACTATACCTTGCCCATTTATCTAAAGGAGATGCATTACGAGCACGTAATTCTGCATGTAAAAAATAGGACATTTGTACTACCAATGAAGTATTGGTGGTAACGACAACAATACTACGTAAAGTACTTCATTTACCACCTAGCAAAACTAAAACATCAAGCAATCTATTACTACAAGTATGCGACATTTACTAGAAACTCTACTTTATATTACCACCATCGAGTCTTAGTTCAACTTTTTTACAAAAGAGTCTAACTTCATTTTCTAGATGATTACTATTCCTATGACCTAAAATAACAAGTATTGCCGGTTCAACCAGATCATGGACTATATGTTTTACTAAAAAAATAAGAAGAGCTTACGGTTAAAATAAAGAAGCATTACGCTAGTTAACTAAATGATTTACTAGAGAATAGGAATGATTATGACTACAAATATAAGCCTAAGTTTTTACATGGGAGAAAAAACTCATGTCGATCGAAGCATTCACGATGTAATTTTACTATAGATGCACCAACTTTACCATTAAACAATTATTGTTATGTTGCTGATCAGACATCAGAGTAGTAGTAAAGAGCCGTACATGGTTACCACACCATCTGCACTTGTTACGGCCATGCAAGCACATCCAATGCCTCATTTTTACTAGGAAGTCCCATCTTGTTTACCATCACTTTCCTTCCCGGTCATTAGTAGTAGTAACTAGCCGTATCTGATTACTGCATCTATCAGACTTTTACTAGCAGGTGGGACGAGTGGCGGTTTGATTAGGCTTGCACCGTGCTGCGCGCTGGTTTGCTTTGGTCCATTGCGTGCGCGTCGTTCGACCGGAGCGTAGAATAGGTAATTATGCGCTCGGGCTTAGAATAGCGCCACCGTGTGTATATATATATATATATATATATATATATATATATATATATATATATATATATATATAATAGAAACAATATAAGGTTTCGTTAAACCTGTCCAACCATTGTATAGACCTGCCCACTTCCTTTTATTTTTGGTTTTCATTAATCCTATATCTGAATTTTCTCCCACTTTTTTTTCGATGTAATCTAAGTTTTCTCCCGGTACTTTTCCCTAGAACCACTCAACTGTCCCAATTCTAGCCTAAAAAATAATAATACCCCCGTCCTATTAACTCATCAAATTAAAATGATATTTTATTTGATAAATGAAAGTTCTTACAAAATAATAATAATTGTTTATATATAACTTGGCAAGTTAACTCCTGGTGATTGCGTACATAAGCTTGCAAAGATTTTACCGACCAATGCAGTAATAGACATGCAATCATGTGTTTATATTTTTATAGCATTTCTCCGTCCAGCCCAACATGATATTTTCACCTAGCCCAGCAAGTCCGCAGATTTCGAGAAAATGCAAATGGGCTTTAAATTCTAACATAATATATAAATAGGCAGTATAGACGCTACATCATTGTTTCACCAAACCCACCAAATGAAATAAAAAACCAAATGGATTGGCTGACATGTGGGCCAGTAGGTCAAAGCCTGTCGGTGCAACAAACCCTGGGTCTGTTGCCCAGACCATGCACAAGCCTAAGAGCAAGGTTGCAACATCCAAGACCAGACCAAGCAGAAGAGATCAGCTATTTGAAGAATCAGAGTGCGGATCAAGAAGACCAAGTCAGACCAAAGGAGCAAGATACCACTAAGGGAAAACCTCCCTTGCCGGGTAGGCGAGCCTGGCGAGGTCAAGGTTACCCCGAAGACAAACCTCAAGACCGTCCCGGCAGGCCTACTGGGCCCTACGAAGGCAAACTACCCCGCCAAGGCTTCACCGCTCCACCTCACAGTGAGGCAAGTCATCGATCGGTGCGGTGTCAAGCCTCAAAGTGAGTAAATGGTTGTTTCTTGCCTTAAGGCAGCCACTTCCTATGGAAATCACCTCCAAATGACACCCGTCCAGAGACAAGTCATGCAGGCAGGAGAGAAGCTGGCTGAACAGTTGCCGGGCAGGCCATGATGTGACACTAAGCGGCGCATTTAATGCGCTCTGCCCTGCCTGCAGAGTTAGGTATGATAGCATTGTTTGCTATCTAATCAGTGCACAATGACTGATTTTCCACTGTAGTGACCCCTTGATCTATAAAAGGAGGCCCATGGCAACCATAGAAAGGATTCGGACCCTTGTACACTCATATGAGGTAGCTGCCCTCTCCCCGAGGCAAACCTGCCAGGCTAGAGCGCTGTGTTTCCACCACAATCCACCAAAGCAGGAGTAGAGTTTTACACCTCGCGGCGGCCTAAACCTGGGTAAAATTGCCCGTGCGGTCTTTGTCGTGCTATGCTACGTTCACCGCTCATTCTGCAATATGCTCATCCCCCTTCCAAACTACAAAGGGGCTCATGGCCCCATAGGTGGCCGTGGTTTCCCACGACATCTTTGGCGCACCAGGTAGGGGGAAGCACTTACGCTAACCCGAGAAGCATACGTAGCGCATCATCTTCAGCATCGTTTTCTTCATCGACGGCTCCATCGTCCATGGCGCCCAAAAAGAAGCCTGATGCCACAGCCCACCCGTCCACCTCGAAGGCCCTGCCACATGAGACCACCGATGCCGTGGGGGCTACGGGGACGCCTGTGGATGTGGACGTTGCGGGGGACGTGGTCGACGTAGGCGGCGGCGTCACCACCTCCCCTGCGGCCGAAACGGGAGCTGGAGGCACCGGAGAAGGACAACACCAACAACATCCAAGCGGCTAGGCTCCACGAGGTGTGGGTGGAGAGATCATTCCGTCTGCACCTCTCCGCCCGGCCGAAGGGCACAACCACAGTGGCGGCTCTCGCTCTGGGGCGTATTGCAACTCTCCGGCGGCTCTCGATGCGGGCATGACCATAGGGCATGCATGATAAGCCACAAGTATAGGGGATCAGTTGTAGCCTCTTTCGAAAAGTAAGAGTGTCGAACCCAACGAGGAGCTAAAGGTAGAACAAATATTCCCTCAAGCACTATCGACCACCGGTACAACTCTACGCATGCCTAACGTTCGCTTTACGAAGAACAAGTATGAAACTAAAAGTACTTTGTAGGTGTTGTTGGATAGGCTTGCAAGATAATAAAGAGCACGTAAATAAAATCTAGGAGCTGTTTAGATAAAGACATAGCTAAGTTAGTTATAGTAGAGAGCTTTTTGTCACAGGAAAGTTATTTGTCCCTAGGCAATCTATAACTAGACCGGTAATCATTATTGCAATTTTATATGAGGGAGAGGCATAAGCTAACATACTTTCTCTTCTTGGATCATATGCACTTATGATTGGAAATCTAGCAAACATCCGTAACTACTAAAGATCATTAAGGTAAAACCCAACCATAGCATTAAAGTATCAAGTCCTCTTTATTCCCATACGCAAACAACCTACTTACTCGGGTCTGTGCTTCTGTCACTCACGCCACCCGCAACAAGCAAATCATGAACATATTGCAAACCCTACAACGGGGATCCCTCACGCTTACGTGACACGGAGAGCACCATACGACAGCACCAATAATAAAACATGCAACTCAAACCAATCATGATCATCAATCAACCCATAGGACAAAACGGGTCTACTCAAACATCATAGGACAGCCATACATCATTGGAAAATAATATATAGCGTTGAGCACCATGTTTAAGTAGAGACTACAGCGGGTAAAAGAGGGGTTACACCACTGCATAGAGGGGGAGAGAGTTGGTGATGACGGCGGTGAAGTTGTTGGTGTAGATCGTTGTCGCGTGATGGTCCCGGCGGCGTTTCGGCGCCACCGGGAGAGAGGGGGAGAGAGCCCCCCTTCTTCTTCTTCTTACTTGACCTTCCTCCTAGATGGAAGAAGGGTTTCCCCTCTGGTCCTTGGCTTCCATGGCGGCGGAGGGGCGGGAGCCCCTCCGAGATTGGATCTCTCTCTCTCTCTCTCCCTCTCTCTCTCTCTGTTTCCTTCTATTTCTGCGCTCTCAGATTCTGGCCTTTCACCGTTTCTTAAATTCCTCAAGATCCGTCACTCCGATTGGGCTGAAATTTTAACACAATTTTTATCCAGATATTAGCTTTCTTGCGGCGAAAGAATGGCACCAACCGCCTTACAGGGTGGACACAAGGTCCAGGGGCGCGCCCTACCACCTAGGGTGCGCCTCCCGACCTCGTGGGTCCCTCGGGCATCCTCTCACGTTGATTCTTTTTCCCAAAAATCACATATATTCCAAAAATAATCTCTGTAAGTTTTTATCCCGTTTGGACTCCGTTTATATGGATTTTCCACGAAACAAAAAACATGCAACAAACAGGAACTGGCACTGTACACTGGATCAATATGTTAGTCCAAGAAAATCATATAAATTGTTGCCAAAAGTATATAAAAGTTGTAAAACATTGGCTTGAAACAATAAAAAATTATAGATACGATGGAGACGTATCAGCATCCCCAAGCTTAATTCCTACTCGTCCTCGAGTAGGTAAATGATAAAAAAGATAATTTTTGATGTGGAATGCTACCTACCATAATCTTGATCATATAATCTAATCATGGCATGAATATTAAGACACGAGTCATTCAAAGCAATAGTCTATCATTTGACATTGAGACAATAAGACTTCAAGCATACTAATAAAGCAATCATGTCTTCTCAAAATAACACCGCCAAAGAAAGATATCCCTACAAAACCATATAGTCTGGGCATGCTCCATCTTCACCAGACAAAATATTCAAATCATGCACAACCCTGATGATAAGCTAAGCAATTGTTTCATACTTTTGATGTTCTCAAAACTTTTCAACTTTCACGCAATATATGAGCGTGAGCCATGGATATATCACTATAGGTGGAATAGAATATGGTGGTTGTGGAGAAGATAGAAAGGGAGAAAGTCTCACATCAACTAGGCAAATTAATGGGCTATGGAGATGCCCATCAATCGATGTCAATGCGAGGAGTAGGGATTGCCATGCAATGGATGCACTAGAGCTATAAGTGTATGAAAGCTCAAACTGAAAACTAAGTGGGTGTTCATCCAACTTGCTTGCTCATGAAGACCTCGGACATTTGAGGAAGCCCATCATCGGAATATACAAGCCAAGTTCTATAATGAAAAATTCCCACTAGGTATATGAAAATGTTAACTCAAGAGATTCTCTATATGAAGAACATGGTGCTACTCTGAAGCACAAGTGTGGTAAAAGGACAGTAGCAATGCCCCTTCTCTCCTTTTCTCTCATTTTTTGTTTTTTTGGTGGGCTTCTTTGGCCTCTTTTATTTTTCATAAAGTCTGGAGACTCATCCCAACTTGTGAGGGAATCATAGCTTCAATCATCCTTTCCTCACATGGGACAAAGCTCTAATAATGATGATCATCACACTTTTATTTACTTACAACTAAATATTACAACTCGATACTAGAACAAAGATATGACTCTATATGAATGCCTCCGGCGGTGTACCGGGATGTGCAATGATCTAGCGTAGCAATGACATCAAAAAAGGACAAGCCACGAAAACATCATGCTAGTTATCTTACGATCATGCAAAGCAATATGACAATGATGCTCAAGTCATGTATATGAATATGATGGAAGCTGCATGGCAATATATCTCGGAATGGCTATGGAAATGCAAAGATAGGTAGGTATGGTGGCTGTTTTGAGGAAGATATAAGGAGGCTTATGTGTGATAGAGCGTATCATATCACGGGGTTTGGATGCACCGGTGAAGTTTGCACGAACTCTCGAGGTGAGAAAGGGCAATGCACGGTACCGAAGAGGTTAGCAATGATGGAAGGGTGAGAGTGCGTATAATCCATGGACTCAACATTAGTCATGAAGAACTCACATACTTATTGTAAAAGTCTAGAAGCTATCAAAACAAAGCATTAGACGCATGCTCCTAGGGGGATAGATTGGTAGGAAAAGACCATCGCTCATCCCCGACCGCCACTCATAAGGAAGACAATCAATAAATAAACCATGCTCCGACTTCATCACATAACGGTTCAACATACGTGCATGCTACGGGAATCACAAACTTCAACACAACTATTTCTACAATCCACAATTACCCACTAGCATGACTCTAATATCACCATCTTTATATTGCAAAACTATTGCAAGGAATCAAACATATCATAGTCGGTGATCTATAAGTTTTATGTAGGATTTTATGACTAACCATGTGAATGACCAATTCCTGCCAACTCTCTAAATAGATATAAGTGAACCAAGAGAGTTTAATTCTTTCTACAAAAGATACGCCCATGCTCTAACAAATATAAGTGAAGCAAAAGAGCATTCTACAAATGGCGGTTTTCTATGTGTAGGGAAACAGGCAATCCAAACTTCAAAAAGATATAAGTGAAGCACATGAAGCATTCTATAAAGCCATACTCAAAAGATATAAGTGAAGTGCAAAGAGCATTCTGTAAATAAACAAAGGACTATCTCATACCAGCATGGTGAATTTATTAAAAGAAAAGTAAAAAGCACACGACGCTCCAAGATTTACGCATATCATGTGACGAATAAAAATATAGCTCCAAGTAAAATTAGTGATGATCGTTAGAAGAAAGAGGGGATGCCTTCCGGGGCATCCCCAAGCTTAGTTGCTTGGGAGTCCTTGAATATTACCTTGGGGTGCCTCGGGCATCCCCAAGCTTAGGCTATTGCCCATCTTTATTCCTTCATCCATCGCGATCTCACCCAAAACTTGAAAACTTCAATCACACAAAACTTAACAAAACCCTCGTGAGATCCGTTAGTATAATAAACAAATCACCACTTTAAGTACTTTTGAAAACTAATTCATATTTTATTTTTGCATTGTAGCTACTGTAATATAACTTTTCTCTGGCTTATACCACCGATACAATCGATAGGTTCATCAAAATGAGCAAAACAATGCATCAAAAACAGAATCTGTCTTAAACAGGACAGTCTGTAGTAATTTGAACATCAACCATACTTGTGTAACTCCAAAAATTCTGAAAAAATAGGAACAAATAAAGAATTCGTTTAGAAGTACTGTGCAGAAGGTTTCAGAAGCGTTTGACTTTCCAGTGCAAAATGTAAAATCACGCACTACAGCCAAAGTTTTTGTTTTTGCACCGCACAAACCAAACAAGCAATCTAATCATTCTAAAGGCAAATCTTGGCACATTACTTTTATAATACAATGGAATTGTACAAGGGGGTAATTATTTTGTGAGAATCTTCATGAAAAATGCTACATTGTTTCCATGAGCATGAACACAAGTGTTCAAGGTCCACCCTCACTTCTCCAATGCATAACTTCCAATCACTTTCTCTTTTGTGAAAAAAATGTTCTTAAGTTCCTCTCTATATTTTTTTGTTTTTAAACTTTCTAAAAGCACTCAAGAGAAATAAATGACTCTCTAAAACTTCCGGGTTGTCTCCCTGCCAGCGCTTTCTTTAAAGCCATTAAGCTAGGCATAAAGTGCTCAAGTAATGGATCCACCCAGATCCCAAGGTATATCAAAGCCAATTTTAATTAACAACGATTTGTAATTTAGTAGTGAGCACAAAGTAATATATATCATTGAACAACTAAGTCTGACTCTCTTCCTATGCATCGGCATGTCATAAAAGAACAATTCATGCACACAAAGTAAAGGCCAATGCATAGTATAAACAGTTTCTTGCAATTTTATTGTATTGGAAACATAGAGAGGCGGAGATGTAGTTCCTCTCTCATAATAATTGCAAGTAGGAGCAGCAAGCACATGCATATTATGTTCATCAAAATCATCATGTGCAATAGTAGAACGCAACCCATCAATATAGTCCTTAACAAGCGCAGACTTCTCCGATATAGTGTAGTTGGGAGAATTCAAAAAGATAATAGGACTATCATGTGTGGGTGAATAGCAACAATTTCATTCTTAACATAAGGAACTATAGCATGTTCATCTCCATAAGCATAATTCATATTGGCATCTTGGCCACAAGCATAGCAATTATCAAGTTCGTCAAAAAGGGATATTTCAAACGAATCAAAGGGATCATAGCAATTATCATAGCAATCATCCTTCGGTAAGCATGAAGGGAAATTAAACGATGTATGAGTCGAAGAGTTACTCTCATTAGAATGTGGGCATGGGTAGCTAATCCGCTCTTCCTCCTTTTGTTCTTCGCTCTCCCCGTCATCTTTTTCAACTAATGAGCTCACAGTGTCATCAATTTCTTCTCCCATAGATTCCTGCAAAATATTAGTCTCTTCTTGGACAACGGAGACTTTCTCAATAAACACATCAATATCAGCATTGTATTCATAATTCTCATAGCAATATTTGAGTATAGCTAAATTTTTAGGTCTGTAAACAGCAGCATAGAGATTTTCACACTCTTTAAACAAAGATTTAATTTCATTAGCACCCATAAAAGCAACGAATTCTTCTATTTGTTCCACATCATAGTAATCATATATATCATTAGCATAAGAAGCCATGGTTTTATCATTATTAAATTTGCATGAAAAGGGAAGGTGTGGAGCCTTCATCCTAGAGCAACAAGTATAATCATATCTCAAGCATAGTTGCCGAGCATACCAACACAACATATAAATTTGATCCCATAATAGTTTCCCTTTTTGAGTCAAGCGGTAATCCCTAAAGTATTCACGTTGATCCAACATTACTCCCATTATATAGGTGAATGGGGTTTTGTTAGGATTATCAAAGTAGTGCATAATATCTTTCACATAACAAGCATCGAGGGTTTTAGGAGGTTCCCCATCTCCATGAGTAGCAAGTACACCTAATTTTTTTGGTATTTCGTGTTCCATATCCTTAACTAAAGATAGAGAACCACTAAGAACAGAAAATAAAAACTACTTAGTGATAAAGCAAACAAGCACACACGAGAATATTCACCCCATGCTATAACTCCCCGGCAACGGCGCCAGAAAAAGGTCTTGATAACTGTCGGCGTTCTGGGAACGGGGGTCCCCAGACTTGCCTGCCTGCGGCCCACGGTGTGGCTGTGCTGCAGGCCTGTACGGCCCATCTTCGTCAACAAGGTAATCAAGACCCTCGTGAGGGGCCAAGCCTCGCGAGGCGGACGACGCGAGACCTCCTAAGGAGCGGCCTCACTAGGCTGCCTCGCGAGGAGCGGAGATATCAAGGCAGGGTAAACCTCGCGAGGCTCTCATGACGTGAGCCATGACGATCAAGATCAGGCGGGCGCCAGCGCGCACAGCGTCCTTGTTTCCTCTTTGGTGCTAAGGAGGCCAGCGCAGGCGCGGAGTACCGAGGCATCAGGCAAAGGTTTCCATATCAGTGCAACAAGACCAAGACCAGCCGGACGGCAGGACGGAGGTCACCATGGAGCCCGAGATGGCGTCACCGCCAGTGCTTTCCGCAGGCGAAGACCGCTTTTGTCAGGATAAGCTGTACTAGCTGTCCCCTTTCAAATTGGCCGTTGTTGGCTCCCTTCCCGCTCAATATTTGGGGAAAGGACCAGGGCCTATATAAGTAGAACTAGCCACCACAATAAGGGGCAGCTTGATCTCACCTGATCGAGAGCCAATCCTTAGCCACACACCAAACACAAGAACACCTCAACCTCAGGAGGTTGTTCGTCCCCTTGTACTGTTCATCATCAGCCCAAGAGGCAATCCACCACTACCACACTAGAGTAGGGTATTACACCACAACGGTGGCCCGAACCAGTATAAATCTTGTGTCTTTGTGTTGCGAGTTCGTGGAGTTCGTCCGCGAGATCTTAGCGAGCTAGGGCATAGATCGGTAGGGAGGAAATCTCCACGCGCACCCCAGTGTTCGAACCTTGAGGGTTTTGCCGGAACCCGTGATCCGACATTTGGCACACCAGGTAGGGGTGCACCGGAGCCTCTTTCCCGCCGATTGACCCATCGACGCTCCGCGGCCATGATGTCCGGTGACCCGAGGGCCGACTCCGACCGCTGGGCAGCCTCGCCAGCCCGAGCGGCGCCATCTGCCCATGAATACCTTAACCCCACGCTCCAGGCGGCCTGACCGCCGCCTAACGCCGCAGGGTGCGGGCGGCGTGGCTTGGCGTCGTCCACCCTCACTCCACGACAAACGCGAGCCTCTGCAAGGGCTACAAGCCACGCCGCGGCAACGGTGCCGCACACACGGCGGGAGCAGGCGAACATGTGGGCCGCGCTCATGGTGGCGCGGGAGTTGCTGCGGTGCCGACTGATGGAGAGTGGTCGGGATGCCCTGCTGGAACACGTCGCCGAGCTGCTGGATGCGGCGGCGTCAGGAGCGCCGCCCTTCTGTTATCTGCTTCCTTCTCAGGCCACTACGGGATCTCACGGCGGGCCTCACCGCAACCACGCGCCCTCGGGTGTGCCTGGGAGCTTCGTCAACACCAGCACGTCCGGCGGCGACGGGGGGTCCACCGCCCCCGTGCCGCCCGCGACAAGCATGGGCGCAAGCGTCGCCTCCCGTGGTCCCAGTGAGATGCCGCGCTACCATCCTAAGGACACCGCCCTAGGCCGGGCAACATGGAGTGTGGGGCACTACGGCGAGGTGTTCGGGGTGACGGCCCCGGAAGCCTACGTGCCCCGCATGATGGACCAAGAGTACACGCCGGAGGACGACCCTGGCTCGTTCCTCGGAGAAGATTGGGAAGAAGGGACACTAGAAGTTGAAGCCTTCCAGGAACCGATGGAGAACCGCGACGATCGCTCCAGCAACAACAACTACAGGGTACCGCTAATCTCTCAGGAGCAGGCTTACGCTAACCATGGGCTACAAGTGAATCAGGTCACAGCGTCGGTCGACGACCACGGCACAGCGGCATCCCTTCCGCCGGGGGATGCACGTTGAGGGCCGCATGGAGGGAGCCAGGAGCAAGGCCCCTCCCCACGTCGCGCAAAGCCAGGCAACGCCCGGAGGTAGGCCCTCTGCTGGGGAGGTGCCGGCGAGCCTTCCCCCGGCAGAGGACCCGTGGTCGCCGAGGGCACCGCTGGCATCCCCTTTCCCGCCTTTGTGTCGTCCAGGTTGCCGGTCGGCTCAAAGGTGGTCGAGGGTGGCGCAAGGCGGGGCCCTCGTCTAGCGATATGAAGCAAGGCCGGTTCCTGTGAAGAAGGCCCAATGCCTGTGAAGCTCGCCGCCCGTGACACTCTCACGTAATAATGAGTGGGGCTGTACACGCCCCGGAGACTCAGGGGTGCCGGTCTCAGGCCTTGGGGCTCCCTCCCATGCCTAGTGGCAGCACTTAGCTCCGCGCTGGTGAGAAGACTCGAAGACCAGAATACTAGACTGGGCGCCGGACGCGGCCATTTGCTTTGGATCTCTTCTTTTGTAGCCTTGCTTTCTGGTTTTGGATTTAACTTGAAGTTGAGTTTTCTTTGATGCGCGCGGGGGTACCTTTTCTCGTTCGAGCGATTTATTGCCGTCCGGCTCTTGCTTTGTCACGAAGCGCACGATCGCCGCCTCCCCCTCGCGGGCCCTCGCGAGCGGGGCTAGGCACAGCACGTGTAGCACACGTGCCGATACCATTATTGGCACCTGATTCTCGCGAGGCCCACTCGGGTGAGTCTGCGGGCCCTTCAGGAATTCGTCAGGAGCTCAAGACCTCACGATCCCATTCGAGGCGCACCACGACCAAGGCAAGCTGATGTGGCAAACCCGCTCCCAGACTCATGAATTCACAGAGGTACACATTCAACTTGACACAAAAGAATAAAGGCGTCGGTCTACTTGCACGAGGGGCTCCCCCTCTCAAAATGCTCTCACAATCTTTAGGCGCCATGCCCAAGTTTTTGAGTACAGGATAAAACGACAGGAGAACATGGGATCAGCCAGATATGTCACTCGCTACAGCGCCCTCGGATGCGTCACTCGCGTCGTCGTCGTCTTCGCCGGCACCGTCGCCGCCTTCGGCGACGCCTTCGTCGCCGTCGTCAACCACGTCGCCTTCGTCCGCGACGACCACCACCCCGTCGTCGTCGGAAGCAAAGGCTCTGACCAGCGCATCCACATTGTCCTCCACCCACCGTGCCAGGTCTCCCCGGACGGCCTGTGGTACGGGGGCAATGGCGGCGTCGAAATCGAAGTCGGGGAAGGTGTTCCGGAGATGGCTGAAGATGCGGGAGAACGCGCGCCCGAGAAGGTCCCGCCTTCTCTCTTCCATGAGCTTGTGAGCCCTATCAGACCGGGCTTCCAGGTGCGTCACCACGTTGGTGAAGAAGATCAGGTGACTGGCGTATTTATTCGAGTAGGGGTGCGGTGCATTCTTGTCGTAGATGAAGCCCAGGGCGGTATTAGCCCTGTTCCGAGGATCCTGAAGCATGGGGGCGTGCTCGCGCTCTAGCGTCCACCGTTGAAGCACTTCCTCCCTGTACTGCCACGCGACGGCCTCAACATCATCAACCCGTTTCCGAAGCGAAAGGAGCTCGGTGCGGGCGGATGCCAAGTCCCCCTGCACCGTGACCAGGGCGTCAGCCGTGGCCTCCCCACACCTCTCCGCCTCGTCAAGCCTGGGCCTGAGGGCGGTGGTCCTGGCCGTGGCCTCGGTCCCCGCGAGCCTCAGCTGCAGGTCGCTCCGACCTTCAAGATCCGCGCGAACCTCGGCCACCCGGCGGTCGACCTCCTCCTGGACCCTGGCCTCGCGAGCCCCAATGGCATCCTCTGCCTGGGCAACTTGGCGTTCCCTCATCTCCAACTAGTCAAGCTCGAGGCTGTGCTCCACGGCTTCCAGGGCCAACGCCTCCTCACGCTTCCGGACCTCTTCTTCCTCGGCGGGCGTCCCCCTCAGCGATGCAAGGGCAGCTCTGCGTGCCTCCACCTGCTGCCCGAGGGACGCACTCCAGGCTTGGAGCTCCCGCGCGCGCTTCTCTGCAGCCTCGCGACGGCAGTCGGCCTCGCGAGCCTCCTCCAAGGCTCGGGAGCAAGCTTCGCGGGAAACCTTGAGGGACGCCTCGGCATTCGCATTGTCAAGGTCACGCTGGTAGCGGCCTAGGTTGACGGCCACGCTCAGCTTACGCCACTCCTCCGCTAGCCGAAGACCTTCAGTCTCAAGACGCAAGTCGACACCCATGAGTTCTTCACCAAGTCACCTCATCGCGCCCATCGCCTCTTGGAACAGCTCATGGCGAACGATGCTTCACCCATGCTCTTACTCTAACGCGCGGCCCACCTCATCCTCCACCTCGGGGCTGCAGGCGGGACATCAAGCGGCGCACCGCCTCTCGGCAGGGGGCTGGGGGCTGGTGCTGCCCAGGCGCCAGCCAGTCATCGCGGGGGGCCCTAGTCGGTCGGGGCCCGCTGCTTGAAGAGGAACTGAAGACTGAAGCCAACCAGCTACTGTCCATTACCGGAGGAGGGGTCCTGGGCACGCCCGCCAAGCTCCATGCCAAGCCGTGGGGGAGGAACGACAAGGTCGCAGGATTAGCGCGCCATGAAAGCAAGCGCGCCCCTTCAACCAACCCTGCTCCAGGGGCAGCAAGCAGACTCGGAGCGCTCAAGGCCAATGGGGGAGTCGAGGAAAGAGGAGGCCGTTTCTCAGGAGGCGTAGCAGCCTCGACGGAAGTAGCCCTAAAGAACTGACGTCAGGAGATGGAAACAGCATACAAGAAGCCATAGTGGTACGGTACTTACACGTCAACGGCGATGTACTTCCTTCATTTCAGCGGCCCAAAGATGTTGTTGCTGCTCGGGGATCCTTTCCTCTTGCGGAGCTCCTCGAAGTCCACGCAAAGCCGACCAAAGCGTTGGACGTGGCAGCCAGCGCGGGCCGAGGCCAAGGAAGAGCTTGGGGACAACTTCAGGGGTGCCCGGCTGCGGTGCACAGTCAGGCGCCGTCTCACCACGACCTCCCGAGGCTTCCGGGGCTTTGACCTCGGGAGCCACATGCTGCGTCGCCTCAGTGACCTATGCCCCAGGATCACCAGGCGGCATAAGCTCCTCAGCACTTGAGCCGCCGACCTTCGTCGGAGCTTGCCCCCCCCCCCCGCGCCCACACTTGGGACGAGCTCGGAACCGGCGGCGAGGAAGGAAGCCACGTCGACGGGATTCTCGCGGGGCGCCACCAGGCCGATCAGGCACAGCCCCCACTCATCAAAGGAGGGCATGCTTTTGGCAAATTTAGCGTTGTTCTCGCAGTGGTATAGCAGACAGCTCTTCCTGGGCATGTCGTCTGGCAAAGGGGCACCCGTGAGGACCGCAAGCACCGTTTGCCGCATCTTAAGAGTAATCCCCTCCTCCTGAAACCTCATATGGTCCTGACTACTGAGCAAGGCCCACATCCGGTGGGAATGGCGCTGAAGCGGAGCAACTCGGCGCTTGATGAACTCCTTCACCACCATAGGCGCAGTCACGCCGCGGTCCTTCAACCTCCTCAGCCTGAGCCAGACGGGAGCGAGACGGGGGCTCGTGAGCCTCTGGTGGCCCCAACTGGAGTTGGGAATGGCAGGCCCCGGCGGAGCACGGAGCAGAGGGCTGAGCACACCGGCATCGATGAACACCCATCGTGTCCAAAACTCGCTCGCAGATGGAGGAAGCTCAAAGTCGATCCCCGTGCCCGCTGTCGTAGCCACGGCTTGGAAGCTCACGCACCCCGAGCTCTGCCGAGGGTCGGTCACAATGAGAAGAAATGGCGGAAGAGGGCCACCGAAGGAGCGATGCCCACCATGGCTTCGCACACAAAGGCAAAGACGGCGAGAAGAGTCACAGATTGAGGGTCGAGATGCAGCATGTGGATCTGATAATGCTCGAGCACCGCGTTGAAGAAGGCGGAGAAGGGAGAAATCAGGCCAGCCCAAAGGGCGTCAATGAAGATTGGGATCTCGGTGGCTGCCCGAGCGATGCGAGGGCGAGACGCAGGCCAAGCCACCGTCTCCCCCCACTCGTTGAAGCTGGAAGCGAGCATTGGGCGCACCTTGTCCACGGCCTCGTCGTTGAGCACCAGGGGTCGGCCGAGCGTAGGCTCGAAAGACGGAGGCGCACTTGGCGAGGGATGGGGCTTCTTCCCCTTGTCTGCTCGTTCCGGCGTCATAGCGACGAGGCAGACAGGGCGCAGATCAGATTGGAAGGGAGGAGCAGAGTCTCGAGGAAGCCGAGAGATTGGGGGAGCCGGGTGTGGACGATGGAAGAATAACTGTGTAGGCTGCAGGGGCCGCATAGCCAGGCGGATTCAAAGGAAGCATGGGGAAGTGGAGACACCCACGTTCAATCAACCGCCACGCGTCGACCAAGGCCGCATGCTTTTGGGGCCCGCGGTGCTCCGCGCTTGACCTTTGGCTTCGCCGCGAAGCCAAGCCCGAGCACACCTTGGGCCCGGGGGCTACTATCGGCGTTCTGGGAATGGGGGTCCCCAGACTTGCCTTCCTGCGGCCCACGGCGTGGCTGTGCCGCAGGCCTGTACGACCCATCTTCGTCAACAAGGCAATTAAGACCCTCACGAGGGCCAACCCTCGTGAGGCGGTCGACGCGAGACCTCCTCAGGAGCGGCCTCACCAGGCTGCCTCGCGAGGAGCGGAGATATCAAGGCAGGGCAAACCTCACGAGGCTCTCGTGACGTGAGCCATGATGATCAAGATCAGGCAGGCGCCAGCGCGCGCAGCATCCTTGTTTCCTCTTTGGTGCTAAGGAGGCCAGCGCAGGCGTGCAGTACTGGGGCATCAGGCAAAGGTTTCCATATCAGTGCAACAAGACCAAGACCAGCTGAACGGCAGGACAGAGGTCACCGTGGAGCCCGAGACGACGTCACCACGAGAGCTTTCCGCAGGCGAAGATCGCTTTTGTTAGGATAAGCTGTACTAGCTGTCCCCTTTCAAATTGGCCGTTGTTGGCTCCCTTCCCGCTCAATATTTGGGGAGAGGACCAGGGCCTATATAAGTAGAACTAGCCACCACAATAGGGGGCAGCTTGATCTCACCCGATCGAGAGCCAATCCTTAGCCACACACCGAACACAAGAACACCCCAACCTCAGGAGATTGTTCTTCCCCTTGTACTATTCATCATCAGCCCAAGAGGCAATCCACCACCACCACACTGGAGTAGGGTATTACACCACAACGGTGGCCTGAACCAGTATAAATCTTGTGTCTTTGTGTTGCGAGTTCGTGGAGTTCGTCCGCGAGATCTTAGCAAGCTAGGGCATAGATCGGTAGGGAGGAAGTCTCCGCGCGCACCCCAGTGTTCGAACCTTGAGGGCCGGAACCCATGATCCGACAATAACCCACAAGTATAGGGGATCAGTTGTAGCCTCTTTCGATAAGTAAGAGTGTCGAACCCAATGAGGAGTTAAAGGTAGAACAAATATTCCTCAAGTTCTATCGACCACCGATACAACTCTACGCACGCTTGACGTTCGCTTTACCAAGAATAAGTATGAAACTAGAAGTACTTTGTAGGTGTTGTCGGATAGGTTTGGAAGATAATAAAGAGCACGTAAATAAAATCTAGGGGCTGTTTAGATAAAGACACAACTAAGTTAGTTTTAGTAGAGAGCTTTTTGTCACAAGAAAGTTATTTGTCCCTAGGCAATCCATAACTAGACAGGTAATCATTATTGCAATTTTATATGAGGGAGAGGCATAAGCTAACATACTTTCTCTTCTTGGATCATATGCACTTATGATTGGAACTCTAGCAAACATTCATAACTACTAAAGATCATTAAGGTAAAACCCAACCATAGCATTAAAGTATCAAGTCCTCTTTATTCCCATATGCAAACAACCTACTTACTCGGGTCTGTGCTTCTGTTACCCACACCACCCACCATAAGAAAATCATGAAGATATTGCAAACCCTACAACGAGGATCCCTCACGCTTGCGCGACATAGAGAGCACCATAGGACATAACCAATAATAAAACATGCAACTCAAACCAATCGTGATCATGAATCAACCCATAGGACAAAACAGATCTACTCAAACATCATAGGATAGCCATACATCATTGGGAAATAATATAGCGTTGAGCACCATGTTTAAGTAGAGACTACAGCGGGTAAAAGAGGGGTTACATCTGTGATAGCCTGGCTTATTAGGCATGATAGACTACTCATATAAATAAGGAATTCATTCTTTTCGGGAAGCCCATTCGGACAGAACTCCAAAGTTAAGCGTGCTCAGCTTGGAGTAGTTTCAGGATGGGTGACCGACCGGGAAGTTTCTCCCGGGTGCGCACGAGTGAGGACAAAGTGCGTAGAAAAGACTAGTATTGATCTGTGGGGCCAGTCTAGGTCCTGCCAGGAGTAATGACCACCGGCGGGTGTGTCTGGGGCATTACAAGTTGGTATCAGAGCCGACCCTCGCGGTTACACGGATGTTTGCGGATAGGTGCGCAGTCATGTTGTTCATGACGTTTGTGACTCGTCATGGCACACGGCATGGCACATGTACCGGACTGGATGCACAGACATATGTGCCAAGAGGGAACGTTCCTGTGGCCCGATGAGGACGTCGGTTCCTCTGAGTGGGGGTGTATGTGTTGGCCTAGCTTATTAGGGATGATAGACTACTCACATAAATAAGGAATTCCTTCTTTTCCGGAAGCCCATTCGGACAGAACTCCAAAGTTAAGCGTGCTTAGCTTGGAGTAGTTTCAGGATGGGTGACCGACCGGGAAGTTTCTCCCGGGTACGCACGAGTGAGGACAAAGTGCGCAGAAAAGACTAGTATTGATCTGTGGGGCCAGTCTAGATCCTTCCAGGAGTAACGACCACCGGCGGGTGTGTCCGAGGCGTTACAACATCGCTGCATAGAGGGGGAGAGAGTTGGTGATGACGGCGGTGAAGTTGTTGGTGTAGATCGTTGTCGCGATGATGGCCCCGGCGGCGTTCCGACGCTACCGGGAGAGAGGGGAAGAGAGTCTGCTTCATCTTCTTCTTCCTTGACCTTCCCCCTAGATGGAAGAATGGTTTGCCCTCTGTTCCTTGGCTTCCATGGCGGCAGAGGGGCGGGAGCCCCTCCGAGATTGGATCTCTCTCTCTCTCTCTCTCTCTCTCCATTTCCTTCTGTTTCTGCGCTCTCAGATTCTGGCCTTTCACCGTTTCTAAATTCCCGGAGATCCGTAACTCCGATTGGGCTGAAATTTTAACACGATTTTTATCCGGATATTAGCTTTCTTGCGGCGAAAGAATGACACCAACTGCCTTATGGGGTGGCCACAAGGTCCAGGGGCGCGCCCTACCCCCTGGGGCGCGCCTCTCGACCTTGTGGCACCCTCGGGCATCGTCTTGCGTTGATTCTTTTTCCCAAAAATCACATATATTCCAAAAATAATCTTGGTAAGTTTTTATCCCGTTTGGACTCAGTTTGATATGGATTTTCTGTGAAACAAAAAACATGCAACAAACAGGAACTGGCACCGGGCACTGGATCAATATGTTAGCCCAAGAAAATCATATAAATTGTTGCCCAAAGTATATAAAAGTTGTAAAATGTTGGCATGAAACAATAAAAAATTATAGATACGACGGAGATCGTCAATGCACCACCCCCGGAGCGAGCTGACCCAGCCAATGCACCAAACTGAACCGCTGGTCCTCAAGCGCCTCCACCTCATCACCACGCCATCCTGGCGACTGGCCCACAACAACGAGAACATAGTGCGGACACTACCGGCACCGTCAGGAGCCAGGCGACGTTATGATCTATGTCATCATCCATGACAAGCATCGCTTCAGAGGCCATGGCGCGGGCCCAACTGCTGTTGAGATTTCCACCGACAGTCGATGAGGTGGATGAGTGTAGAGCCACCATTTAGAGCCTGATTGGTTTCGCCGAGGTGGGAGGTTCACAGCGAGCTGGCCCGCCACGGCCTCCCCAGGCGGCGATAATGGCCGACGCTGCTGGACGTGCGGAAGGGGCCACCCCCATGGTGCAGTCCTTCCATGGCAGCCAGCGCGGGAGCCACACGACCAAGAACACTACAAAAAAAAGACACTTCCGTTATGATATGTGTTTGTCATAGCAGGTCACGTTTTCTGTCATGCATGTACATCCATGAAAAATTTATGACGGAATCAAGATAGTCATACCTGTGCTGTCGTAGAAGTGTTCCATGACATTACCAAAATTATCATCACGGAAGTGTCCACTTCCATGACGATAAATCGCGCGTCATGGAAGTGCTTTCGTCAAGGGTGACCGACACGTGGCATCCACCGTAACGGAATGCCGTTAAGCTATCATGTCCGGTTTTGGATCCGATAACCCGCTAACAGCCCGAACTAATGAGGATTTTCCACGTGTAAAATTCTCATTGGCCGAAGGAAACACGTGTTGGCTCAACGTTCAGACAGATGTCATCCACTCATTGGACAGGAGGCGCCTATGATACGTTGACACATGGCACAGGCCAACAAAGGCCCATTCCAGTGAAAAGGCCGGGCCTGTCAAAATAAGCGGGCCGGCCCATTAGCGGCCTACTTGAGTCAGGCCCATTTATAAGTACAGCCCATACAAGTTGCACAGAATCGGCCCATCAGAGGCCCATTCTAGATTCGACAATTTCCATCCCATCGTTAGTTTAAGCCCGTTAACGGCCCGCGACGTTTTTGGGCCCAATTCCGGCCCGAGCTTCTTTTGGCTTGTTAGCAGCCCATCGTCAGTTCCAGCCCGTTAAAGGCCCAGAACGTCTTTCGGCCTTTTCTCCGCCCATTCTGCAGTTGGGCCAATTCTAGCCCGCTGTGACTTTAGGCGTGTCCTCGGCCCATTCGGTAAATGGGCCAACTCTTAGCCCATTTGGTCTCTCGGCCTGTTAAGGGCCCGCACAATAGTTGGGCCTTTGACTTTAGGTCCATTAGGGGCCCATGTTTCGCAGGGCATCATTTCAGCCCAACGCGACTTTCGACCTGTTAAAAGCCTACTTTGCAAATTGGGCCTCCTCTGGCCCATAACACTTTCGGCCTCTTACTGGCCCGTCAAGTAAAAGGGCCGAGACAAAATTGACATTTATTTCGGCCCGCTAAAGGCCCGCAAACCATTTCCATTTATACGGCACTATCGAGGTTTAGGCCTGTTGACGGCCTGCTAAGAGCCGTTGTTACGGTGGACCCATTTGGGATCCACTTAATATTATTTTGACCAGCCCAATTAAGGCCCGCTTTGATTGGACATGTTTGTACGTTTGTATGGCGTCCAGGAAATGTTTGGGCATGTTGGCCCCCGTTTCAACGATATAGCATATTCAACAAATATCCTACTCTATACTATTGCCTCTAAAAGCATACACTATAAAATAAAAAGCATAGAAACGTAGAATAATCCTACACTATACAATAAAGAAATTACAGCCGAATATACCCACTGGGCATTATAGTTCGGCACCAGTGATTATAAAGCGTACACAAACAGCAAATTACATACACTGGACAAATAAAGCTCATACATCATGGACACGCATCAACAGAACTTACCATTTTAACTATAATCTCTTCAGAAAAAGGATTGGCCGGATTCAGATAGCACAAATTTTAGTCTGCAAAATCTCCAATTCCTTCGTGGTTACCTCGGTGTCTTGTTTCATTTTTTTGACTCCTGCATCTAATACCTGCATGTCCAGTCTCAACTTGTTGATTATACGTTGAGAATCATGTACACGTTGTCTTGCCACCTCTAGCTGATGCTCGAGAACATCAGCACATTCCAATTCCAATCCATAGTCATTCGGTAACGGCCATGCCGCACTGCTCGCAGATCTTTGTGTTGATGTCACTTCATCCTGAAATGTTTCTGTAAGTACACATGACTAGGGCAAAAATATAGTTACAACAGTGAAGCGAGCAAGACAGACTATTTTGTACATGGCAAAACAGGACTAACAATAATGTTACACGTCATGAAGCATAAGCAGGTGATATTTTAAAAATTATAAAAAGGTAGTCTGTGCAACCTGCATAAATAAATCTCTCTTAGCTCACAAGAGCAGCATGATATTGGGGCCCAATCCAAAACACAGACAAGTTACAAATTTGGACAGCACGTTGCGTATAAGTAAGCAAGCAGTTGGCCATTATGTAGCTCAATTAAAGTCTCAGGGAGCATAATGAACAACAGAGGGATTCATACAAACCTACCACAACAAGCAAAACTACGCAATCATTAGCCTAGTATAAACTAGATTGTGAGCCTGATAAGCACATTTCATATATATAATTTTGGCATTGAATTATACCATTCGTTGAGTAATGCCCATCTATTCTTGCTAAGTTTAGTTGAATATTTGCATAAAAATCATATAATGAATCATTTACTAGTCATTGTGTTTCTTTTGCAGAAAAGTGCGCGGAGGCACTATAAACTTCAAGATCTGGACTAGTGGCTAAGAGAACCAGTCAAGTGAAAAGAAAGAAGAAGGACGGAGGGACTTGTGTGTGAAGAAATGATGCTCCAGGGGACAAGTTAAAGTAGAAAGGGACTTTCTTGTGCAGAAAGAAGAAAAGGAAAGGGGCCAACGTGCAAATGGAAGATCTGATCGAGGGGGTCAAATCCCTAGCGCTCTCAATCCCCAAATCGGGCCTGGCTACATCTCCATCTCCCTCACCCGCCTTCTCCACTACCGGCCGCCGCCGCGGCCAGGCCGACGCGGCGGTGCGCCAACTAGCGCCACCCAGCCATCCATCCTCGCCATCTCCATCACCCGCCACTGCACCATCCACCACCACCATCTCCAGCGCCACACACCAGCGCCGCCACTTGCGCGACCCGCCAGACGGGCGCCTGGTCCCCGCGTAACCAGCACCTCATCTCCCTCGCTACTCCTTCTCCCTCCTTCTGCTGCTTGCTGCTTCTTCTTCTTGCGCCGATCTGCCGCTGCTCCTTCTTCTCATGTACCTGCTGCTGCTCATCTTCTCCCCTAGCCTTGCTGCTGCTCCTCCATCCTGCTTCACCCCTGCTGCTCCCCCTCTCAACGTCTTGCTGCTGCTCTTTTCTGAATCCCTCTGCTGCACCTTCTCTCCTCGCACCCCTGCTGAACCTCCTTCCCTTCACCCGCTGCTTTGTGTGAGTGTGTGTATGTGTGTTAGTGAGTCCAGTGTGTGTGAGCATTCGTGTGTGTGTGTAATTTTGTGAACTGTTTGTGTTGAGACTTGATCAACTATATTTTGTACTAGTGAAATATTTGTGCCCTGTTCGTCAGTTATTGGTTTGTAAAACTTCAGATCACTTCTTGGTAATTATGTGTTGAACTGGATGGATGGTTGATAGCTCCAGTACATGTGTTTTTTATGTTGTCTCAGTTTCTAGTCTATATATGTAGTGCCGTGATGTGCTCTTTCCTTGTATCTCAAATATGCCTCTGTCCCTAATCTTAAATGTTTGCTAGTGTATTTGTTTTCTCATTTGTTAGTCGATCTATCCACTATGTGTAGTAATGTAAATCCTAAAAACATTGACTTGCAAGTTATTCTTCATCTTGTCTTGTTATTTTCTTGTGTTGTTAAGAGGTAGGTGATCTTGTCCTACTTTGAGTGGGAAAACTTGTTTAATTTTCTTTTGTATTGCATTACCAAAAGCCTTTTCGTCTGATCTAGCTTTAGCTGAGCACGACTGTCATTGCCTAGTCCCTGTGGATAACACGACATCCGTAGTTGGGGCGTAAAAACCCCACTATACTTTTAATTGATCATTTTGGCGCCATTGCCGGGGACTAGCGTCGAGCGATTGTGTGAGGTTATAGACTAGGGTTTTCTTGTTTTTCCCTTTGTGCTATATATATGTGATATATCTCTAACCCCTAACCCTTGTTCAAGTTATTTTCTCTTTCTGTGCTCCGTCATTCTGCAGGTTATTGCATCTTCTCAGATATGGCTTACTGTTCAGATCATCATGCTTATGCGAGCAACACTACAAACAGCACGGAAATTATTCAAGACCTGATAAGTAAGATTTCCCATCGATTAGAAGATTTAGCTCGGCAGCGAGAAGTAGTTTTTGAGGATAGGCCTAGCTCTTATGATCCTTATTCTAGAGGCTATCCTTATGTTTCTCACTACAAAAAAAGACACATCCGTGACATTTTGGGCCGAACGAAATTTTTTTCTGTCATACATATGACACTTCTATGACGATAGTTGTGAAAAAACCCGGTATCATCATAGATATGGTGGGCTCCTACTTCTATGACAAGAAATCATGACAGAAAATGGGCTTTTCGTCCTGGGCGGGCCGGAGACGCAGCTGCATGACATTCTTTGGGCCGTCCATGACGGAAAAAACCGTGGTAGAAGCGAGGGCGAGGAAAATTTCGGCGAGTTCCCGGTTACGGTGGGAGGTCGGTGGCCGAGCGATGCGCGTTTCTCTCGTACACGTACGCGCGTGTGTGCGAGGCGTTGGCTCTAACTGAACCGGAGCGAGGCGTTGGGCTCTAACTGAACCCGAGCGATTGCACTGCAGGCTACGCGTTACTGAACCCGAGCGATCGATCGATGGTTGTTAACTGAACCCAATCGAGCGATTCCTTCGCTACCGCTACTAACTGAAGCCGATCAATGCTGCCTCTGGGATGAACAGTGAGCGTTGCGGGGGGGGGGGTTTGGATGAACAGTGAGTGGTGGCATGGCCTCTGGATGAACAGGACCCCGTGGTGTGGTGGAGGGCTGGATGAATAGTAGAC